>NC_036869.1:1638626-1640093 GCF_002910315.2 Salvelinus sp. IW2-2015 | reverse complement strand
TGTTGTGAGAGAATGTGTGTACTGAATGCTGCTAGTTGTGTGTACTGAATGGTATGTGTTTTACTGCAATGTGTCATGTGTGGTGCTACTGCACATGTGTCGTGTACTGAATGTGCTATGTGTGTGTACCTGAATGTGTAATGTGTGTCGGTACTCTAATGCTGTCATGCTGTGTGTAACTGAATGTGTATCGTGTGTGTTACTGAATGTCGGTAACTGTGTGTTGTACCTAATGTGTATGCGTGGGGCTACTAATGTGTTTCATGTGTTTGTCACTGGAATGTGTATGTGTGTCTAACTCGAATTGTGATGTGTGTGTACTGAATGTGTCCCATCGTGTGTGTTACTCGAATGTGTATGTGTGTGTACCTGATGCTGTAGTGTGTGTACGAATGTGATGTGTGTGTACGACATGTGTAGTTGTGTGTTACTGCAATGTCGTACTGTGTGTGTACTGATGTGTCATGTGTGTACTGATACTGAATGTGTATGTGTGTGTACTGAATGTGTATGTGTGTGTACTGAATGTGTATGTGTTTGTACTGAATGTGTATGTGTGTGTACTGAATGTGTATGTGTGTGTACTGAATGTGTATGTGTGTGTACTGAATGTGTATGTGTGTACTGAATGTGTATGTGTGTGTACTGAATGTGTATGTGTGTACATATCCATGCAGTGTAGCTTCAATACCCCCCTATCTTTCTTCTTTCTTCCCCTTCTTCTTTCTTCCCCCTCTTCTCTTTCTTTCCCCTCTTCTCTTTCTTTCCCCTCTTCTCTTTTTCCCCTTCTTCCCTCCATAGACTTCATAGTGTTTGTGGTGTCCTTGGCGGTGATCGCAGCGGGCACCCAGGGGAATGTCTTTGCCACCTCTGCTCTGCGCAGCATGCGGTTCCTCCAGATCCTCCGGATGGTACGCATGGACAGACGAGGAGGCACCTGGAAACTACTGGGCTCTGTGGTCTACGCCCACAGCAAGGTGGACACACACACATGCACACACACAGTGGATGATGAAACGACTAGTATTAGTGATATGTGGTCAAAGCAAAATTAAGGTGGGTGTCATGCCAACCACAACACACCCACAGATACTGTACACATACTGAACGGTTAGGGTCACCTACCTCAGAAACTATATCCACCTTAGACTGGTAGTTAGGATAACCACTCTGAAAAGTTACAGCCAAATACACTGCACACAAACACTCAGGGATGTCAGGTGATGGTGATGATTATAGTGTTGTCAGGTGATGATTATAGTGTTGTCAGGTGATGATTATAGTGTTGTCAGGTGATGATTATAGTGTTGTCAGGTGATGGTGGTGGTTTATAGTGTTGTCAGGTGATGATTATAGTGTTGTCAGGTGATGGTGGTGGTGGTTTATAGTGTTGTCAGGTGATGGTGGTGATGATTATAGTGTTGTCAGGTGGTGGTGGTGATTATAGTGTTGTCAGGTATGGTGGTG
>NC_036869.1:1535806-1632114 GCF_002910315.2 Salvelinus sp. IW2-2015 | reverse complement strand
AAGAAAGAGAGATTATCAGTGTTGTCAGGTAGATGGTGGTGGTGGTTGATATAGTGTTGTCAGGTGAATGGTGGTGATGATTATAGTGTTGTCAGGTGGTGGTGGTGATTATAGTGTTGTCAGGTAATGGTGGTGATGATTATGTGTTGTCAGGTGATGGGTGTGATGATTATAGTGTTGTCAGGTGGTGGTGGTGGTTATAGTGTTGTCAGGTGGATGGGGTGTTATAGTGTTGTCAGGTGATGGTGGTGATGATTATAGTTTTCAGGTGGTGGTGTGTTATAGTGTTGTCAGGTGGTGTGTGGGGTTAATAGTTGTTGTCAGGTGGTGGTAGTGGTGTTTTATAGTGTTGTCAGGTGGTGTGGTGGTTTATAGTGTTGTCAGGTGATGGTGGTGTTTATAGTGTTTGTCAGGTGATGGTGGTGATGATTATAGTGTTGTCAGGTGGTGGTGGTGGTTTATAGTGTTGTCAGGTGATGGTGTGTTTATAGTGTTGAGGTGATGGTGGTGTGTATAGTGTTGTCAGGTGATGGTGGTGATGTATTATAAGTGTTGTCAGGTGGTGGTGGTTGGTGGGTTTATAGTGTTGTCAGGTGGTGGTGTGATGATTATAGTGTTGTCAGGTGGTGGTTTAATAGTGTTGTCAGGTGGTGGTGGTGGTGGTTATAGTGTTGTCAGGTGGTGGTGTGATGATTAAGTGTTGTCAGGTGATGGTGGTGATGATTATAGTGTTCAGGTGGTGGTGGTGTTATATAGTGTTGTCAGGTGATGGTGGTGGTATGATTATAGTGTTGTCTGTGGTGGGTGATTATAGTGTTTTGTCAGGTGATGGTGGTGATGATTATAGTGTTTCAGGTGATGGTGGTGATTGATATAGTGTTGTCAGGTGATGGTGGTGATGATTATGTGTTGTCAGGTGATGGTGGTGATGATTATAGTGTTGTCAGGTGATGGTGGTGATGATATAGTGTTCTCAGGTGATGGTGTGATGATTATAGTGTTCTCGGTGATGGTGGTGATGATTATAGTGTTTGTCAGGTGATGTGGTGATGATTATAGTGTTGTCAGGTGATGGTGGTGTGATGATTATAGTTGATGGTGGTGATGATTATAGTGTTGTCAGGTGATGGTGATGATTATAGTGTTGCAGGTGATGGTGGTGATGATTATAGTGTTGTCAGGTGATGGTGGTGATGATTAGTAGTGTTGTCAGGTGATGGTGGTGGATGATTATAGTGTTGTCAGGTGATGGTGGTGGTGGTTTATAGTGTTGTCAGGTGATGGTGGTGGTGGTTTATAGTGTTGTCAGGTGATGGTTCGGTGGTGATTTATAGTGTTTGTCAGGTGGATGGTGGTGGATTGATTATAGTGGTTGTCAGGTGATGGTGGTGGTGAGTTATAGTGTTGTCAGGTGGATGGTGATTTATAGTGTTGTCAGGTTGATGGTTGGTGGTGGTGATTATAGTGTTGTCAGGTGATGGTGGTGGTGATTATAGTGTTGTCAGGTGAATGGTGGTTGGTTTATAGTGTTAGGTGATGGTGGTTATGATTATAGTGTTGTCAGGTGATGATAGTGTTGTCAGGTGATGGTGGTGATTATAGTGTTGTCAGGTGATGGTGGTGATTATAGTGTTGTCAGGTGATGGTGGCGATTTATAGTGTTGTCAGGTGATGGTGGTGATTATAGTGTTGTCAGGTGGTAGTGGTGATGATTATAGTGTTGTCAGGTGATGGTGGTGATGATTGTGTTGACTGGTGGTGGTGGTGATTGGCAGGTGTCTTCACTAACATTTTCAACATGTCCCTGATTGAGTCTGTAATACCAACATGCTTCAAGCAGACCACCATAGTCCCTGTGCCRAAGAACACAAAGGCAACCTGCCTAAATGACTACAGACCCGTAGCACTCACGTCTGTAGCCATGAAGTACTTTGAAAGGCTGGTAATGGCTCACATCAACACCATTATCCCAGAAACCCTAGACCCACTCCAATTTGCATACCACCCCAACAGATCCACAGATGATGCAATCTCTATTGCAATCCACACTGCCCTTTCCCACCTGGACAAAAGGAACACTTATGTGAGAATGCTATTCATTGACAACAGCTCAGCGTTCAACACCATAGTACCCTCAAAGCTCATCAATAAGCTAAGGATCCTGGGACTAAACACCTCCCTATGCAACTGGATCCTGGACTTCCTGACGGGTCGCCCCCAGGTGGTAAGGGTAGGTAGCAACACATCTGCCACACTGATCCTCAACACTGGAGCTCCCCAAGGGGTGCGTGCTCAGTCCCCTCCTGTACTCCCTGTTCACCCACGACTGCATGGCCAGGCACGTGTCCAACACCATCATTAAGTTTGCTGACGACACAACAGTGGTAGGCCTGATCAACGACGAGACAGGAGGTCAGAGACCTGGCCGGGTGGTGCCAGAATAAACGACCTATCCCTCAACGTAACCAAGACTAATGACATGATTGTGAACTACAGGAAAAGGAGCACCGAGCATGTCCCCATTCTCATCGACGGGGCTGTAGTGGAGCAGGTTGAGAGCTTCAAATTCCTTGGTGTCCACATCAACAACAAACTAGAATGGTCCAAACACACCAAGACAGTCGTGAAGAGGGCACGACAAAGCCTATTCTCCCTCAGGAAACTAAAAAGATTTGGCATGGGTCCTGAGATCCTCAAAAGGTTCTACAGCTGCAACATCGAGAGCATCCTGACCGGTTGCATCACTGCCTGCCTGGCCTCTGACCGCAAGGCACTTCAGAGGGTAGTGCGTACGGCCCAATACATCACTGGGGCAAAGCTGCCTGCCATCCAGGACCTCTACACCAGGCGGTGTCAGAGGAAGGCCCTAAAAATTGTCAAAGACCCCAGCCACCCCAGTCATAGACTGTTCTCTCTGCTACCGCATGGCAAGCGGTACCGGAGTGCCAAGTCTAGGACAAAAAGGCTTCTCAACAGTTTTTACCCCCAAGCCATAAGACTTCTGAACAGGTAACCAATGGTTACCTGGACTATTTACATTGTGTGCCCCCCCCAACCCCTCTTTTATGCTGCTGCTACTCTCTGTTTATCTTATATGCATAGTCACTTTAACCATACATCCATGTACAAACTACCTCAATTGGCCTGACCAACCAGTGCTCCTGCATATTGGCTAACTGGGCTATCTGCCTTGTGTCCCACCTCCCGCCAACCCCTCCTTTTACACTACTGCTACTCTCTGTTCATCATATATGCATAGTCACTTTAACCATACCTACATGTACATACTACCTCAATAAGCCTGACTAACCGGTGTCTGTATATAGCCTTGCTACTCTTATTTTCAAATGTATTTTTACTGTTGTTTTATTCTTACTTACCCCCACACACACACACACACACACACACACACACACACACACACACACACACACACACTTTTTTCCCGCACTATTGGTTAGTGCCTGTAAGTAAGCATTTCACTGTAAGGTCTACACCTGTTGTAGTCAGCGCACGCTACAAATAAACTTTGATTTGATTGTGTTGCCAGGTGATGGTGGTGATGATTATATGTTTGTCAGGTGATGGTGGTGATGAATATAGTGTTCTCAGGTGATGGTGGTGAATGATTATAGTGTTGTCAGGTGATGGTGGTGATGATTATAGTGTTGTCAGGTGATGGTGGTGATGATTATTGTGTTGTCAGGTGGAGGTGTTTGTGTTGTCAGGTGGTGGTGATGATTATAGTGTTGTCAGGTGGTGGGGTGGTGTCAGGTGATTGCGTTGTCAGGTATTGGTGGTGGGGATTGCATTGTCAGGTATTGGTGGTGGGATTGCATTGCAGGTATTGGTGGTGGGAATTGCATTGTCAGGTGATGGTTGGGATTGCGTTGTCAGTGGTGGTGGTGATGTGTTGTAGGTATGGTGTGATTGCATTGTCAGGTGTTGTGGTGATTCATAGTGTTGTCAGGTGTTGGTGGTTGATGATTATAGTGTTGTCAGGTGTTTATTAGTGTATGCTTTTAGTGTTGTCAGGTGATGCTGGTGATTATGTTGTCAGTGGTGGAGGTGATTGTGTTGTCAGGTGATCTGGTGATGTGTTGTCAGGTGATGCTGGTGATTGTGTTGTCAGGTGATGCTGGTGATTGTGTTTCAGGTGATGCTGGTGATTGGTTGTTTCAGGTGATGCTGGTGATTTTGTTGGCACGTGATGCTGGTGTTTTGTTGGCACGTGATGCTGGTGATTTTGTTGGCACGTGATGCTGGTGATTGTGTTGGTGATGTGTTTCACGTGTTGTGTGGTGATTGTGTTGTCACGTGATTGTGGTGGTGATTGTGTTGGCACGTGATTTGGTTGGTGATTGTGTTGTCACGTGATGGTGGTGGTGATTGTGTTGTCTGATGGTGGTGGTGATTGTTTGTCTGGTGTGGTGGTGATTGGTTGTCACGGATGATGGTGGTGATTGGTGTTGTGGTGGTGGTGATTGTGTTGTCACGTGATGATGGTGGTGATTGTTGTCACGTGATGATGGTGGTGATTGTGTTGTCACGTGATGATGGTGGTGATGTGTTGTCTGTGGTGGTGGTGGTGTTGTGTTGTCAGGTGGTGATTGTGTTGTCACATGATTGTGGTGGTGATTGTGTTGTCTGGTGATTGTGTGGTCAGGTGATGGTGGGATTGTGTGGTCAGGTGATGGTGGGATTGTGTGGTCAGGTGATGGTGGGGATTGTTTGTCAGGTGATGGTGGGGATTGTGTTGTCAGGTGATTGTGTTGTCAGGTGATGGTGGGGGATTGTGTGTCAGGTGATGGGGTGGGATTGTGTTGTCAGGTGATGGTGGGGATTGTGTTGTCAGGTGATGGTGGGGATTGTGTTGTCAGGTGATGGTGGGGATTGTGTGGTCAGGTGTTGGGGATTGTGATGTCAGGTGGTGGTGGGGATTGTGATGTGGGTATTGTGTTGTTTCAGGTGATGGTGGGTATTGTGTTGTCAGGTGATGGTGGGGATTGTGTGGTCAGGTGATGGTGGGGATTGTGTGGTCAGTGGTGGTGGGGATTGTCATGGTGGGGATTGTGTGGTCAGGTGGTGGTGGGGATTGTCATGGTGGGGATTGTGTTGTCAGGTGATGGTGGGGATTTTGATGGTGGGGATTGTGTTGTCAGGTGATGGTGGGGATTGTGATGGTGGGGATTGTGATGGTGGGATTGTGTTGTCAGGTGATGGTGGGGATTGTGTTGTCAGGTGATGTGGGATTGTGTTGTCAGGTGATGGTGGGGATTTTGATGGTGGGGATTGTGTTGTCAGGTGATGGTGGGGATTGTGATGGTGGGGATTGTGTGGTCAGGTGGTGGTGGGGTTGTCATGGTGGGGATTGTGGTTGTCGGGTGATAGTGGGGATTTTGATGGTGGGGATTGTGTTGTCAGGTGATGGTGGGATTGTGATGGTGGTGATTTGTTGTTGTCAGTGATGTGGGATGATTGTGTTGTCAGGTGAGTGGATGTTGTGTGTCAGGTGGTGGTGATGATTGTGTTGTCAGGTGATGTGGATGATTGTGTGTGTCAGTGGTGGTGATGATTGTGTTGTCAGGTGATGTGGATGATTGTGTTGTCAGGTGATGTGGATGATTGTGTTGTCAGGTGATGTGGGATGATTGTTGTTGTCAGGTGTGGTGATGATTTTGTGTTGTCAGGTGATGTGGATGATTGTGTGTTGTCAGGTGATGTGGATGATTGTGTTTGTTCAGGTAAAGAGGGACGGGAACACAGGAGGAATGTGCAGAGTCACGGCCGACGTGGTGCACCCAACGCAGGGCGCGCCGCACAGCAGGCACTCAGACAGTTGGTAGGGGGTTGAAGATGACTTGTCGCACGCAAAAACGAAGAGAGCCGGTGTTGTCAGGACAGATGGAAGTGGTTAAGTGTAGCTTAGTGTACCGCCACCGCGCTCCGTCCAGGATCGTCATGGTGTGTGGTCTGCTATCAGGTGTTGTCAGGTATTGGTGAAGTACATATGAGGATTGAATCAAATGGTGGGAAGTACGCGTGAGTGATGATGTGGTCCAACGCACTCATAAATCGAATCAATCGCTCGCATAGATGGCTCAATAGCCCTTTGGATTGAATTCACGCCGCGCGCGTCGATGTGAAGTTATGGATTGCGCTGTCCACAGCTCGATGTCGCGGTCCTGCAATCAAAGGTATGTTCATGATACACTTGTATGTAGTTCAGCTGTGATGGTGAGTATTGGATATTGTTGTTTGCCTTTTGTTCGTAGTGTTCAGTATGGTGAGACGCCAGTGATTGTGATTGCTCACGTTCAGGGTGGTTTGGCTCCGTTTGATTGTTCAGTTTTGTCAGGTGTGTAATCGAAGAGAGGGTATATTGTTTTGTTTTGTTCAGGGATAGAAGTGGAGGGATAAGATGATTTTGATAGTCATAGTTGTGCGAGTTAAGTGTCGATAGAGACCTGAGGAACAGGTTCTTACAAAATCCCTCAACATGCGGGGTAGGTTGTGCATGATGCATTATGCCATTATGAATTTTTAATTTATTATTGATCCCAGTTGGTCGGTGAGGGTGGTAATACCAGCCAAGGTATGTCTGACTGTCAGTTTCTGTATGTTGTGAGGATGGTAGGTGGGGATTGTGTTAGGTGGTGGTGGTTGGTCAGGTGTGTGGGATTGTGTTGTCAGGTGATGGTGGTGGTTGTGTTGTCAGTGATGGTGGTGGTTGTGTTGTCAGGTGATGTGGTGATTGTGTTGTCAGAGTGTGGTGGTTGTGATTGTTGTCAGGTAGGTGGTGGGATTGTGTTGTCAGGTGGTGGTGGTTGTGTTGTCAGGTGGTGTGTGATTGTGTTGTCAGGTGGTGGTGGTGATGTGTTGTCAGGTGGTGATTGTGTTGTCAGGTGTGGTGGTGATGTGTTGTCAGGTGATGGTGTGGTTGTGTTGTCAGATGTGGTGATGTGTGTCAGGTGGGTGGTGGTGATTGTGTTGTCAGGTGTGTGATGATTGTGTTGTCAGGTGGTGGTGATGATTGTGTTGTCAGGTTGGTGGTGATGATTGTGTTGTCATTTGATTACTGTGATTATATTATTTGACCATGCTGGTAATTTATGAACATTTGAACATCTTGGCCATGTTCTGTTATAATCTCCACCCGGCACAGCCAGGAGAGGACTGGCCACCCCTCATAGCCTGTTCCTCTCTAGGTTTCTTCCTAGATTTTGGCCTTTCTAGGAGTTTTCCTAGCCACCGTGGCTTCTACACCTGCATTGCTGCTGTTTGGGGTTTTAGGCTGGGTTTCTGTACAGCACTTTGAGATATCAGCTGATGTAAGAAGGGCTATATAAATACATTTGATTTGTTGGCAGGTGATTGTGGTGGTGATTGTGTTGTCGGGTGATTGTGGTGATTGTGTTGTCGGGTGATTGTTGTGGTGGTGATTTGTGTTGGTCGAGTTGATTGTGGTGATTGTGTTGTCGGGGTGTGATTGTGTTGTCGGTGATTGTTGTGGGGGTGATTTGTGTTGTCGGGTGATTTGTTGCGGGTGATTGTTGTGGCGTGTGATTGTGTTTATTTGTGTTGTCAGGTGAATGTGGTGATTATTGTGTTGTCAGGTGAATGTGGTGGTGATTGTGTTGTCGGGTGATTGGTGTGGTGATTGTGTTGTCAGGTGGTGATTGTGGTCGTGGTGATTATTGTGTTGTCAGGTGATTGTGTCAGGTGATTGTGTTGTCAGGTGATGTTGATGGGTTTGCTCTTTAATGTTTGGCATATATTGATTGATGTTCATTTATTATGGTTTTGATGATGTTATGATAATGACTACCCGCCCCTCCCCCCTCTTTCTCGGTCTCAGGAGCTCATTACAGCGTGGTACATTGGTTTCCTGGTCCTGATCTTTGCCTCCTTCCTGGTCTACCTGGCAGAGAAGGACGTCAACACAGAGTTCAACACCTACGCAGACTCCCTCTGGTGGGGAACGGTCAGTACCACACACACACAGGAAAGATTGCATTGCATTGGATAGCAGCCGTCTTCTGGGCTCCTGACCAATTCTGCTATTGTTGGAAAAGGACCCATACGCATTTCACAGTTAGCCTACACCTGTTGTTTACGAAGCATGTGACAAATAACATTTGATTTGACACACACACCCACTGACTTGGGTATAAATTGCCCTTTCTCCAGATCTTGGATGAGACTGACCAATAGACAATAAGGTCTCTCTAGTACCATGCTGTTTTACTAGTATAGCTCTGTATAGTATTTACCACTGGAAGACTTCTTCTCACACCCTGTGTGTGTGTGTGTGTTTCTATGCCCAGATTACTCTCACCACCATCGGCTATGGTGACAAGACACCCCGCACCTGGTTGGGCCGACTTCTAGCTGCCGGTTTCGCGCTCCTGGGTGTGTCCTTCTTCGCCCTTCCTGCTGTGAGTCTCTCTCATTGGTGTACATCACTGTCAGTTCCCCTCCCAGCCAATCGGAACTCATGCCTTTGGCCCTGCCTCTGACCCTCTCCTTCTGACCCCTCTCTCAGGGTATCCTGGGGTCAGGCTTTGCCCTGAAGGTGCAGGAGCAGCACAGACAGAAGCACTTTGAGAAGAGGAGGACTCCTGCTGCCAACCTTATACAGGTGACCACAGATAGCTCAGGTATCATCCACTCAATCAACAGACTAGGTCATAAGGGGTGACAGGTAGCATAGTGGTTAGAGCGTTGGACCAGTAACCGGAAGGTTGCGTGATCGAATCCCCGAGCTGACAAGGTAAAAATCTGTCGTTTGTCCCCTGAACAAGGCAGTTAACCCACTGTTCCTAGGCTGTCATTGTAAATAAGAGTTTGTTCTTAACTGACTTGCCTAGTTAAATAAAGTTTAAATAAAAAAATAATAACTGAACCCAGCAACAAATTGCTGTATGATTGGATCATTTTTCTGTAGTGGCTTAACGTGTTCCTGCATGTTCCTGTGTGCCTGCGTGTGTGTGTTCCAGGCTGCGTGGCGTCTGTACTCTACTGATGCTCAGCACTCCTACCTGACAGCCACTTGGTACTTCTATGACAGCATGCTTCCATCCTTCAGGTAGATACTCCCTTCTGCTCTCCAATAATGCCGTGGTTGTGTGGTTGTGTGGTTGTGTGTTGGTGCTGGTCGACCCATGAATTTAACCATCCCCACTGTACATGAAATTAAAAGGACAAAATGTTTGTACAGGTAGATTTGACTTAGGTGTGACTTGGAGTAGCAAGCGTGTCTCACCTATCCTAAAATAATGTGGTTTTGAAAGCCAGCTGACACTGCTAACCGGTTGAACATTGAGAGAGCATTGTAGGGAGATGAGGAGAGACTGTACAGATGAATTATAGGAGCTAGGAAGAGAACCTAAATGTAACTTGCACCTACATATAATTAACATGACACACACATGAACATACACACATGAACGTACAGAAATATACAACAATTTTTAATATCCCAGCAATTGAGTTGCTTTTACCAGTGGTGACCGTGGGCATTCTATCTTCCTGATCTAAAACGGTGGGGTGSACTTTCATTCATTTTCATTCTCCCTTTTTAAGTTATTACAGGTTTCTTCAGGCCTCAAATATGACTACCACCATTGTTTATCTGTTTATT
This sequence comes from Salvelinus sp. IW2-2015, assembly GCF_002910315.2. Lineage (NCBI taxonomy): Eukaryota > Metazoa > Chordata > Actinopteri > Salmoniformes > Salmonidae > Salvelinus > Salvelinus sp. IW2-2015. The sequence continues at coordinate 1,622,471 of NC_036869.1, read as the reverse complement.
TCATAAGATTGTATTCTCTTATTTATTTTAAGTATTTACATATTAATTTGACTCATTTAGTTTGTTTAAAAAGAGGGGGACTTTTGTGACTTACATATACCTTTTTTTTGCCTCTTAGCTCTGTGTCCAGTAACAAGCAAAGTGTGTTGATGGTGCCATCAATATTTGTCATACTTCATTTTGATAAATTACATATGAATTATCCCCGTCTTTTTTATGTTTTGACCCTTAATTTGACATCCTTTTTATGTTTTTATTTTTTTTGTCGTTTCTTGCTTTCTTTGTTTTTTTGTGCACATGGGGTCAGAGAACTGACACTACTGTTCAGTCACCTTCAGCGACGGCGTAGCGCCAAGAATGTCCTTCACAACTCCCACAACACCCTGCTGTCCGGGCTACGGCCCTATAGCTCCCCCTACCTGTCAGGGGACAGGTACGCACCACCACCACACACACACACACACACACACACACACACACACACACAGAGATAAACGACAGACCGATATATAGATGCACACCGACATATACACACGCAAGAAAAGATCACTGTGACACATGCACTCATTTGTATCAAACAATCTCTCACCAGAGGATGCCGCAGGTTTTACTCCTTATAGCAGCGAGCTGGTTCAGAAAGAAATGCTGGCTGTTCCCTGGTCTGTGGTTCCTGTGTGGATGTACTGTTGTGTATCTTAACCACCTGTCACTAATACTGATTCCAGACCTGTGTGTAATTAACAGCACCGCCTGCTCCATCTCTGTCTGCCTCTCATTCACTTTCCTCGTCTGATTCATCTTCATGTCAACTCCATCACCCTCATCCATTCATCCCCTCTTTCTCTCCTTTTTGTCCCGCTCTCTCTCTCTCTCTCTCTCCTGTCATCCACTTCTTTTCCATGTCATCCCTCCATCAACCCTGTTCTCAGGAAGGCAGAAGTCCCTTGCAGGTTTGTTCTTGTCTTCTGAACATATGTGTCTCTGCATTCTCTCTCTGACAAATCCAGCTAGGAAGTGGTCCTCCATGGTAATGGGAAAAACAATGGGATACAACCCAGCATGACAGATGCATACAATAACATGCCATGTTTTCCAAGGTATATGTTTGGTCTTGTAGCCCCTCAATATGAACCAGATGTATGCTGTATTTGCCATACAGTTGATTGAATAGTACTGCATGTACAGAAAGACATTAATAACACATTGATGGCAGTGTGTCTCCCAATCAAGAAGACAATGGTTAGGTGTGGAGCTAATTATTTCGACCTTCTGGAACGGGGGCTGCAGTCATATTATGGATATACTCCGGTGAACTGCTTCCTCTGCAGACTCTCCTGCTGCCTACAGTACACCCTCAACTCAACACCTCCCTCCTCCATGGGTGTGTGTCAATAAATTGTCAAACCTTCAACGTGAAAGGAGACTAGGAAATGAAGCCATTTAAGACGGTTGAGTTGCAGTAGTGGGCTTACCCCTCCACTTCACCCTCTCCTTCTCTCCTTTTCACCTCCCTCAGCCCCTCACCTTTTATGATCTCACTGCCTGCGTACCCTGCCTCTGCTCTCCTTTTTCCTCCTCCTCTTTCTCTCCTATCTTCCAATTCTCCTTTCCTCCTCTGTCCTCTCCCCTTCTAGCCCCCCACCCCCTCTTCCTCTTCTCCTCCTCCTCTTCCCCTTCTCTCCTCTTCCTCTCCTCCTATTCGCCTCACCCTCCCTCTGCCTTGTGTGTCTCCTCAGTCAACTTGTTTCTAAAAAGCGGTCTCTTCTGGATTCATGCTGGCCGCAAGCAGCAGAGGTATCCACGGTGACAAGCCTGTGCATGGGGCACGCCACCCCCCCTCCCATCCGCCCTTACTCACACACTACCCCCTTCTCACTCTGCCTGAGGGTCCCAAAGCCTTCTGTCCCAGTGCAGTGGGTGTGTCTCTGTACATTTTCTCCTTCAAATAAGGAGTTGTCCCCTTGAAATATCCCACTTTCAATAAGGAGTTGGTCCCCTTGAAATATCCCACTTTCAATAAGGATTTGGTCCCCTTGAAATATCCCACTTTCAATAAGGATTTGGTCCCCTTGAAATATCCCGCTTTCAATAAGGATTTGGTCCCCTTGAAATATCCCACTTTCAATAAGTAGTTGGTCCCCTCGAAATATCCCACTTTCAATAAGGAGTTGGTTTTAGTCTCTTCATTTAGCATAGTGTGAAGACACTTGTCATTGAGGATGGTCATCAGGCTAAAAATGGCTGAAATTTGTTTGGTTGTAAATTGCACATTTGATATTCACATTTTGGAATTGATCTTTGAGAATGGGAAACACTCTGCTCTGGTGTAGAAATCTTTGACTGAGCCTTTATTGTGTGAGAAGAATGACAGGGTGTTCTGTTTAAAGGATAACTCTGTTGTAAACCACTTTCTTTCAGTGAACCGGATGACACAATAAACCATGCATTCTTTATTGGAAAACAAAGGAATTTGTTTCATGGTTTATGTGGATCTAATGTCAGCATTGGCCTCCTCACACACTTACAGATTTTACAGCATATTTAATATTTTGTACAGAAGTTTGTGACAAATAAAAAATAAAAGTTTTCTGAAAAGGTCAAATAGTTAGGAAGTCACGCATGCTGTTTTCTTAATACTGTTGCATGACCGTTACTTGTTAATTGTACACATTATTCATGCATGCGTTCTTTGATCACTTCTGCTCTGTAGTGAATTATGGAGAAAGGGTTCAAATGATCCTGTATGCAATGCAACCATATGCTTGTTGTACTTTTGCGACTCGTTCCCACTCAATAAAAACCCACGCAGAAACATTTCCCTCCCCTGATAGATGTTTGCCTTTCGTCTGCTAAAATGTTTCTCTTCAAGTCCTGTGCTCAGTATACCGTGCATGTCTTTGGAGGATTCAGCTGTATTTTTAACCCTACTATATCCCTTTTTTATTTAATTTCCTTTCCAATGGAATGCAAAGGGCTAACAGTAATTCAACATCTTACTCTGTCCACCCTCCCCTTCTAAGTCAACCTGAGCATTTCAGCTCTGGCGTATGAAATGCCGTTTCCCCTAATGCTTTTCCAGCTATTTAAATATTAATTTAAATGTCAGGCCAGCGCACAAACAAGGATTATATCAGCGTAAACAACATGTCTCTAATCGTTCTCTGGTGCGTGACGTTTGAAATGCTTTGTGACTTTGTAACATGTAAGTGGTCACAGAGTGTACGTCACAATTTGCTCCCTATTCCCTATATATACCTATACCCAGCCAGTCAGTAAATCAGCCAGTCAGTCAATAAACCAGCCAGTCAGTCATGCCTGTGTGAAATCTCCGTCTGAATGTCTGTCTCTGTTCTCTCTGTGCTTTGTTGGTCATTGAGTATGCTGTGTGTGACTGTTTTAATGGGAGTCAGTAGCTACACACTATCTAGTGTACTGCTGTCTGTACCTGCTAACTACTTGGGTCTGCTCCTCTGCTGATTGGCTAAACTCAGTGTCTAAAACAACTGGATCGTCCACTGGACACTATGGACCTATAGTTAATGAGGAAAATCACACAACAGAACTCTAAGGATGTCCTAAGTGGCAGATAAACACGTGGACACAAGTTCATTTCCTTCGTTGTTCCAGCAGCAGCAAAATGGGATTCCGGGACAGGATGCGGCTGAACAACTCCCGTTCGTCCCAGGCGAGCCGGAACAAGGCGTCCCAGCTGCCTCCCGGGATGAGTGTCCGCCAGTCGCCCAGCACGGAGAACGTCCCAGAAGCCACCAGTCCCGGAAAGGTGCAGAAGAGCTGGAGCTTCAACGACCGCACGCGGTTCCGCACCTCCCTACGACTCAAACCCAGACCTCCTGCAGACGGTGGGAACTGGGACTTGACTCACTCACACAAACACACACTCGCTACATTTACATACACACTTAAACAGTACATACTCACATACTGTCTCACGTTAGTTCTTGTACTCACTCACTCACTCCCTCTCACGTTTAACTATATCGTTGCTGTCCTGTCTCCAGTGGAAGGAGTAGGGGAGGACAGTGTTGAAGACAAACCATATTGTGATGTTGCCATGGAGGAGGTGATCCCAGCAGTGAAGACCTTGATACGGGCTGTTAGGTGAGTCCTACAGCACCCCTACATGTACCCACAGAGTACCTACTGGTCCACATCATGATGGAACCAGGTCACCTGTCTCCTCTCTGGTCCTATTGTCGCAATAGGCCCTAGTATTATATTTGGGCCTACAGTACTTCCTGTTATGGTGGATGGAGTAAGATGAATGGTTGGCTCCTCCAGTGGACTCTGGCCGTATGCAGTTTCGGCTGATGGTAGGGAAATGTCCTCTTTAGTGTGATAACTGATCCTTCCTGCCGCAGGCCAGCTGCTCGGCTCTGACCTTGTCTCAGTCAATCATTCAGGGCCTGGAGGGCAGCTGACAGAGCCGTGATCATGGAGAGTCTATTGCAGAGCTCCATGTTAGTGATACACTGTGTGTTTTAGTGATCACTCCCTGGCCGCCAAAAATAGACAAACATGACATCGTCACTATACTAGTCTGTATTGTACAGTTATTTTGTCTCGTCTTACTTTGATGGAATTGATCATAAGAATTTGTTGACCAAAGTCTTCATATAACATTGTTTTACAGGTAAGGTTGTCCATGCTGTAGTGTAGTCGTGTACATAGACCACCTTTCTATGCCCACAAGGAAACTTCCAATATTAGGAAAAACTAGCTACGATATAAGGAATGGAGAAAGAATGGTGTGAAGGAACGAGACAAATGCCTAGCTGGCAAACCTATGCACTAATTAACGGCTCCATGTGTTCAGGGGGGAAAAACACGACCCCTTGAGGTTTCTCTGTGCTTAACCATGTAAATATCCTGGAGGGATACCTTCATCCCTCTACACACACGGACGCACGCACATGCAAAACTTATTCCACTGAGGGAGGCAGAAAAACACTACAATTGCCAGCAAACATCTGTCAATGAGGCAGGTATGTTGGTCTGTGGGTAGTTGGTGTGAGTGGATTGTATTGAACCACTACTGGCAGATCCCAAGGGTCAGCCATACAGACACAGCATCTTTCATGTTGCATCAGACTATGTGTGTGTGTTTCCACAGTATGCTATAAGTATGAGGGGTTATGTGAGTGCGTGTGTTTATATGAAAGGGATAGTGGATTGGGTCTGGATTCATTTGAGTGTAGGCTCTATTAGCTACCATACTGAAACGTGAATATTCTTTGTCGACACGTGTATATACATCACTGTAGAAACACTGGAACACTGGAGTCTTATGTAAGACACACTTAAGATTGATGTCTTTTAAGAAACAGGTAGATATTAGCATCGACTGTATTGCTGAGGCTTCACTATAGGAAGGCTACTGTAGTTAATCAGCCTGCCTACTTGCCTGTGTAAATGTGTGGTGTTTGGGATATGTAGGGATGGTGAGAGGAAGAGAGAGGAGGAGGGAGAGAGATCTGCATACTCATTGTAGTACTCAATCTAATCAAGTTGTGCTAAAGCCACAAGTAGTCAATTTCTGTATTTCTGCACAGTTGTGAACATTTTATATTTTTGAAACTGTTTTATCCAGAGTTTGTAAAGTCAACCATTTGCCTATTGTTTGATCCTCCGTGTTAAGGGTTTTAAGGAAGTGATAGTTCAATTCCTCTGCTTTTAAAGTTAGAAGCTGTTGATTGAGCTCATGTAAGCAGGAGTTCCTCTTTTGGTGTTAGACAGCAGGTAGCCTAACGGTTTGAGCATTGGCCCAGTAACTGAAATGTCGCTGTTTTGAACACCGGAAGAAGACTCTTGAGCCAACAAGGTGAAAAATCTGTCTGTGCCCTTGAGCAAGGCACTTAAACCTCATTTGCTCCAATGGCGCTGTACTTACTATGGCTGACCCTATAAAACAACACAAACTGCACCTGTCCTCCATCACAACTCACTTCACTGCTGTTGCCATGAGTCATTCACATAAAACCAGACCAAAAACGACCGAATGCTGACTTGAATATGTTTGGTCCAGATCTCAATAACTTGTTGGTACTGATTCCCTACCAGAGCCTCTGAGTCTGTAGCTAATGATTTAGTGCACCCAGTGCCAACTATGCCTCTATACCAGGTAGCTGCTGTGGGAATACTTCAGGCAGCCAATGCATTAATACGATCATACCACTCGATGAAGAGAGAGACTCAGCGCTTTGAAGAACCCCTTAGAGGATGGAAATAAAATTATATTTTTCTTTCTTTTTCTTGTTCATTCCTTTCTACTTTTCCTTACTCTTTCTTTTACCCACACCTGAGACCCACCCGGACAGAAAAAAATATGCATCTACCTGCAAAATAAAAAAAATACATCTTGCCAAAATATTTTTGAAAAACTCCGTAGTCATCAAGAGCGCACTGTGAGAAGGAGGAAGGGTGCGCTGGCGGCTTCTGTGGTACCAGCTGTCGACCACCACCCCTCTTTTTCTACTTTCTCTCTCTCTCTCCTGCAGAGCAGAAGAAAGAAAAGCGAGAGAGAGAGGGAAAGGGGGATAAAGAGGAAGAGTGTGTGTTTGCCATCAACACACTAGCGTTGCAGCACAGCGTAGCAGCACATAGCACTAAACTGCCATTGCACATGCTAGTTGTTCAGTCGCCAACAATGGTTAACACGTTTCCACGTTACATTGTGTTCCACATCCCTGCTGTGATGTGTGTGTGTCTGTTTCACCAAACCACCACCACTACATATGTAATGTGTGTGTCCTCCCCCTGACAGAACAGACTGATATTAAAGAGGTCTTAGCCCGTCTGTGTGTGTGAGATAATGTTTCCTCATAAAACAGCCCCCCTCCCCTCTGTGCCCACTCCGACTCATGGAGCAATCCATCACGGCTTGGGATGACAGGTTAAGTGCGTCTGTTTTGCTACGCTAACATTTTGGTGTGTCCTGTATTCTGCCGAGCCAGCACCTCAGTGTCCGGGCGGCTGACTACTCTCCTATAGTGTGACAAGCAGCCAGAACTCTGCCCAGTATATGTTCAACACTCTACAGCCCCAACACACTCTTTACTTCTCTCTAGGAAAGGCCAACGATTGGTGGAGTGTGGATGTGAATATAATTAGCTTTGTACACTGGGAGTCAGAGCATCTGTCTCTGTCCTCTAACTGTGGGGTCACCACACACACACAACACACACAGCTGTCTCGCTGAGAGGAGGTAGACTAGACACACACAGGGGTCCACCTCGTGTGCGTGTGTGAGAGAGAGAGAGAGAGAGAGAGAGAGAGAGAGAGAGGCTGACTAAGCAGAGGGCCAGGGTGTGCAGAAAACCGAGTGTGTCCCTCTCTCCTTACACAGTGCACCGGAACAAGGGTGTCTTATATGCACAGTGCTTTGGGAACGTATTCAGACCCCTTGACCTTTTCCAAATTGTATTAGGTTACAGCCTTATTTCTAAAAATGGATTACATTTTTTTTTTAATCCTCAGCAATCTACATATAATACCCCATAATGACAAAGTGAAAACGGGTTTTTAGACATTTTTGCAAATGTATTAAAAATAAAAAACAGAAACCTTATTTACATAAGTATTCAGACCCTTTGCTATGAGACTCGAAATTGAGCTCAGGTGCATCCTGTTTCCATTGATCATCCTTGAGATGTTTCTACAACTTAATTGGAGTCCCACTGTGGTAAATTCAATTGATTTGGACATGATTTGGAAAGGCACACACCTGTCGATATAAGGTCCCACAGTTGACAGTGCATGTCAGAGCAAAAACCAAGCCATTAGGTCAAAGGAATTGTCCGTAGAGCTCCGAGACAGGATTGTGTTGAGGCTCAGATCTGGGGAAGGGAACCAAAACATTTCTGAAGCATTGAAGGTCCCCAAAAACAGTGGCCTCCATCATTCTTAAATGGAAGAAGTTTGGAACCAACAAGACTCTTCCTAGAGCTGGCCGCCCGGCCAAACTTAGCAATCAGGGGAGAAGGGCCTTGGTTAGGGAGGTGACCAAGAACCCGATGGTCACTCTGACAGAGCTCTAGAGTTCCTCTGTGGAGATGGGAGAACCTTCCAGAAGGACAACCATCTCTGCAGCACTCCATCAATCAGGCCCTTTATGGTAGAGTGAACAGACGGATGCCACTCCTCAGTAAAAGGCACATGACAGCCCGCTTGGAGTTTGCCAAAAGGCACCTAAAGACTCTCAAACCATGAGAAACAAGATTCTCTGGTCCGATGAAACCAAGATTGAACTCTTTGGCCTGAATGCCAAGCGTCACGTCTGGAGGAAACCTGGCACCATCACTACGGTGAAGCATGGTTGTGGCAGCATCATGCTGTGGGGATGTTTTCCAGCGGCAGGGACTGAGAGACTAGTCAGGATCGAGGCAAAGATGAACGGAGCAAAGTACAGAGAAGTCCTTGATGGAAACTTGCTCCACAGCGCTCAAGACCTCAGACTGGGGTGAAGTTTCATCTTCCAACAGACAATGACCCGAAGCACACAGCCAAGATGATGCAGGATTGGCTTTGGGACAAGTCTCTGAATTTCCTTGAGTGGTCCAGCCAGAGCCCGGACCCAATCGAATATCTCTGGAGAGACCTGAAAATAGCTGCGCAGTGATGCTGCCCATCCAACCTGACAGAGCTTGAGAGGATCTGCAGAGAAGAATGGGAGAAACTCCCCAAATACAGATATTACAAGCTTTTAGCGTCATGCCCAAGAAGACTCGATGCTCTTAACCGCTGCCAAAGGTGCTTCAACAAAGTACTGATTAAAGGATCTGAATACTTACAAAACTGAAATATGACATTTATGTATTTAAAAAAGAAAGAAAATTGCAAACATTTCTAAAAAACAGTTTTTGCTTTGTCATTGAGGTATTGTGTGTAGATTGATAAGAAAAATATATATTTGATCAATTTTAGGATAAGACTGTAACGTAACAAAATGTGAAGAAGGTGCATGGAATAATAGAATATACATGGCTCTACATATGTCATTGGTAATACAGAACCAATGCCATTGTCAAAGTCCACAACAAAGCGGAATCCCTGCAGTACTCCAGTGGTTTCCTTTTAATGAGGCCATTTGTGAATAATATTGAGAAGGTCACTTTGGCTGCAAATCCCACTTAATCACACCTACGTAGTTGCATTGATGAAGTGCATGACTTGTTTCATGGTTTAACACTTTTGCAGTATTCACTGGTTTTATTCTGCAGTGTGAAGCACCCACAGGCAACACATTCTAGTAGATCTCTACTAATGTGTGTGTGTGTGTGTGTGTAGGATTCTGAAGTTCCTGGTGGCCAAGAGGAAGTTTAAGGAGACTCTGCGTCCATACGACGTGAAGGACGTCATAGAGCAGTACTCTGCTGGACACCTGGACATGCTGGGGAGGATCAAGAGTCTACAAACCAGGTACACACACACACAAACACACACACACACACACACACACACAACCTACAACAGTTGGAGACACAGTGGATTCGTTCCACACACACTCTATCAGTAGTAACCATAACACCACTAAATGAATCATTTTGATAATGATTGTTTATTGTTGTGTGTTGTCCTGGTCCTCCCCAGAGTGGATCAGATAGTGGGTCGTGGATCGTCCTACCAGCCAGATAATAAGAAGGTGAGGAGTGAGAAGGGAGAGAAGACCCCTCCAGAACTGGACCTTCTGGACGAGCTCAGTATGATGGGACGTGTCATCAAGGTGGAGAAACAGGTACAGAGCTCCAGTACAGTAGGTTGATCATCATGTTAACGCACGGCCACGGCCACGGCCACGGCCACTGCCACTGCCACGGCCACGGCCACGGCCACTGCCACGGCCACTGCCACAGCCACCACTTTAAGACAGGAAAAACCCTGACCCTCAATGCGTGGCTTTCCTGATTAGGCTAATATTCCATGTACACTGAGCTAAAATACAAACGCAACATTTTAAAGTGCTGGTCCCATGTTTCATGAGCTGAAATAAAAGATTCCAGAAATTTTCCATAAGCACAAAGTTAATTCATTATTATTTTTTTGCTCGGTTGCCTTTTCCTGTAGTCCACAATAATCTCCTTAGTCTTGGTTATGTTGAGGGATAGGTTGTTATTCTGGCACCAACCCGGCCAGGTCTCTGACTTCCTCCCTATAGGCTGTCTCATCGTTGTCGGTGATCAGGCCTACCACTGTTGTGTCGTCTGCAAACTTAATGATGGTGTTGGAGTCATGCCTGGCCATGCAGTCGTGGGTGAACAGGGAGTACAGGAGGGGACTAAGCACGCAACCCTGGGGAGCTCCAGGGTTGAGGATCAGCGTGGCAGATGTGTTGCTACCTACCCCCAGCACCTGGGGGGCGGCCTGTCAGGAAGTCCAATATTCAGTTGCAGAGGGAGGTGTTTAATCCCAGGATCCTTAGCTTAGTGATCAGCTTTGAGGGTACTATGGTGTTGAACGCTGAGCTGTAGTCAATGAATAGCATTRTCACATAAGTGTTCCTTTTGTCCAGGTGGGAAAGGGCAGTGTGGAGTGCAGAGATTGCATAATCTGTGGATCTGTTTTGGGCGGTATGCAAATTTGAGTGGGTCTAGGGTTTCTGGGATAATGGTGTTGATGTGAGCCATTACCAACCTTTCAAAGCACTTCATGGCTACGGACGTGAGTGCTACGGGTCTGTTGTCATTTAGGCAGGTTACCTTTGTATTCCTGGGCACAGGGACTATGGTGGTCTGCTTGAAACATGTTGGTATTACAGACTCAATCAGGGACATGTTGAAAATGTCAGTGAAGACACCTGTCAGTTGGTAAGCACATGCCCGGCGCACACGTCCTGGTAATCCGTCTGGCCCTGCAGCCTTGTATGTTGACCTGTTTAGAGGTCTTACTCACGTCGGCTATGGAGAGCGTGATCACACAGTCGTCCGGAACAGCTGATGCTCTCATGCATGCCTCAGTGTTGCTTGCCTTGAAGCGAGCATAGAAGTGATTTAGCTCGTCTGGTAGGCTCGTGTCACTGGGTAGCTTGCGGCTGTGCTTCCCTTTGTAGTCTGTATTAGTTTGCAAGGCCTGCCACATAAGACGAGCGTCGGAGCCGTTGTAGTATYATTCAATCTTAGCCCTGTATTGACGTGTTGCCTGTTTGATGGTTCGTCGCAGGGTATAGCAGGATTTCTTGTAAGCTTCCGGGTTAGAGTTCCGCACCTTGAAAGCGGCAGCTCTACCCTTTAGCTCAGTGTGAATGTTGCCTGTAATCCTTGGCTTCTGGTTGGGGTATGTACATACAGTCASTGTSGGGACGACGTCCTCAATGTACTTATTGATAAAGCCAGTGACTGATGTGGTGTACTCCTCAATGCCATTGGAAGAATCCCGGAACATGTTCCAGTCTGTGATAGCAAAGCAGTCCTGTTGTTTAGCATCTGCTTCATCTGACCACTTTTTTATAGACCGAGTCACTGGTGCTTCCTGCTTTTAATTTTTGCTTGTAAGCAGGAATCAGGAGGATAGAGTTGTGGTCGGATTTACCAAATAGAGGGCGAGGGAGAGCTTTGTACGCATCTCTGTGTGTGGAGTACAGGTGATCTAGAATTGTTTTCCCTCTGGTTGCACATTTAACATGTTGATGGAAATTTGGTAGAACTGATTTACGTTTCCCTGCATTAAAGTCTCCGGCCACTAGGAGTGCCGCCTCTGGGTGAGTGGTTTCCTGTTTGCTTATTTCTTTATACAGCTGACTGAGTGTGGTCTTAGTGCCAGCATATGTTTGTGGTGGAAAATAAACAGCCACGGAAAGTATAGCTGAAAACTCTCTAGGCAAGTAGTGTGGCCTGCAATTTATCACAATATACTTCAGGCGAGCAAAATCTAGAGACGTCCTTTGATTTCGTGCACCAGCTGTTTACAAATATGCACAGACCGCCCCCCCCCTCGTCTTACTTTGTGCTGTTCTATCTTGCCGGTGCAGTGTTTATCCCGCTAGCTGAATATCCATGTCGTCATTCAGCCACGATTCCGTGAAACATAGGATATTACAGTTTTGATGTTCCGTTGGTAGGATATTCGTGATCGTACCTCGTCTAGTTCATTGTCCAATGATTGCACGTTGGCGAGTAGTATTGACGGTAGAGGCAGCTTTCCCACTCGCCTTTTTCGGGTCCTGACCAGGCATCCAGCTCTTTGTCCTCTGTACCTGCGTCGCTTCCTCTTGCAAATAACGGGGATGTCGGCCCTYCCGGGTGTTTGGAGAATGTCTTGTYCGGCTTGTATGTTGAKGAAAAAATCTTTGTCTAATCCGAGGTGAGTGATCGCTGTCCTGATATCCAYAAGCTKTTTTTTGCCGTAAGATACGGTTGCAGAAACATTATGTACAAAATAAGTAACATTTTATCCTTTGTCAAGGTATTCCATCCACCTGACAGGTGTGYCATAGCAAGAAGCTGATTAAACAGCATGATCATTACACAGGTGTGCTGGGGACAATAAAAGGCCACTCTAAAATGTGCAYTTTTGTCACACAACACAATGCCACAGATGTCTCAAGTTTTGAGAGCATGCAATTAGCATGCTGACTGCAGGAATGTCCACCAGAGCTGTTGCTAGAGAATTGAATGTTCATTTCTCGACTATAAGCCGCCTCCAACGTCTATTTAAAGAATTTAGCAGGACGTCCAACCGGCCTCACAACCGCAGACCACGCAGCCCAGAACCTCCACGGCTTTTTCACTTGCAGGATCGTCAGGGGAGGTGGGGTGCTGAGGAGTATTTCTGTTTGTAATAAAGCCCTTTTGTGGGGAAAAACYCATTCTGATTGCGCATTCTGATTGGCTTGGCCTGGCTCTCAAGTGGGTGCCGTCCCAGGCCCACCCATGGCTGCGCCCCTGTCCAGTCATGTGAAATCCATAGATCAGGACCTAATTTATTTAATTGACCGATTTCCTTATATGAACTGTYACTCAGCAAAATCTTTGAAATTGTTGCATGTTGCGGTTATATTTTTGTTCAGTATAATATAGGGGTGATGTGAGTGCATGATTTCTCAATTTATGCTTGTATTTGTCTAATGATAATTATTGGGTTAGTAGTACTATGTAACTGCCATTTAGCTTTGTAATTTATAATGAAATACCCAGTAAAAAAGACTATCATAATCATTGCTCATTAATAATGTCATAAATAGATTTTAGTGCACAACAATAATTAGTGTGTGTTAATCTCTGTACAGGTGCAGTCGATAGAGAACAAGCTGGACCTCCTTCTTAACTTCTACACACAGTGTCTGAAGAAAGGCTCGTCCAACTTCACCTTGTCGTCCCTGTTAGAACCAGACCTGACGTCGGACTACCACAGCCCCACAGACCATCGTGACCTTTTCCCCTACGCCAACACACTCAACATCTCCCACTCAGAGTCCAGCAACATGGAGTGACTGGTATTGTACTCACTGACTGGGGCTGAGTCTCGGCATGAACTGGGTCCACCGCTAGACCCTCACCACAATGGCCCTGAGATGTCATGTCACTATACTGGACTGTAGCAGCACCCCTGGAGCAACCCACTATGCCAATAGCTCTTCCCACTAATCACCAAACCAATTTGATTCCTAACTTTGGAGGTCTGACTCCTTTAGGAATTCACAGTCCACACCTTAGGYCCCACACTTTTTACCATCGACTGATCCTCATCTTTAATCATTTCTCCCTCCACATACACTACATGGCCAAAAGTATGTGGTCAACCCTTCAAATMAGTGGATTCGGCTATTTCAGCCACACCCGTTACTGACAGGTGTATAAAATCGAGCACAAAGCCATGCAATCTCCATAGACAAACATTGSCAGTAGAATGACCTGTACTGAAGAGCTCAGTGACATTCAACGTGGCACCATCATAGGATGCCACCAAGTCAGTTCGTCATATTTCTGCCATGCTAGAGCTGCCCTGGTCAACTGTAAGTGCTGTTATTGTGAAGTGGACACGTCTAGGAGCAACAACGGCTCAGCCACGAGGTGGTAGGRCACACAAGCTCACAGAACAGGACTGCCAAGTGCTAAAGCGTATAGCGTGTGTAAAAATCGTCTGTCCTCGGTTGCAACACTCACTACCAAGTTCCAAACTGCCTCTGGAAGCATTGCCAGCACAAGGAKTGTTCGTTGGGAGCTTCATGAAATGGGTTTCCGTGGCCGAGCAGCTGCGCACAAGCCTAAGATCACAATGCGAGATGCCAAGCGTCGGCTGGAGTAGTGTAAAGCTCGCCACCATTGAAGCAGTGGAAATGCGTTCTCTGGAGTGATGAATCACGCTATGCATTCTGGCGATGACAGGAGAACGCTACCTGCCCGACTGCATATTGCCAACTGTMTAGTTTGGTGGAGGAGGAATAATGYTCTGGGGKTGTTTTTCATGGTTRGGGCTAGGCCCTTAGTTCCAGTGAAGGGGAATCTTAACGCTACAGCATACAATGACATTCTAGAGGATTCTGTGCTTCCAACTTTGTGGCAACAGTTTGGTAAAGGCCCTTTCCTGTTTCAGCATGACAATGCTCCCGTGCACAAAGCGAGGTCCATACAGAAATGGTTTTTCGAGATCGGTGTGGAAGAACTTGACTGGCCTGCACAGAGCCTTGACTTCAACCCCATCGAACACCTTCTGGGATGAATTGGAACGCCGACTGRGAGCCAAGCCTAATCGCCCAACATCAGTGCCCGACCTCACTAATGCTCTTGTGGCTGAATGGAAGCAAGTCCCTGCAGCAATGTTCCATKATATAATGGAAATCCTTCCCAGAAGGGTGGAGGCTGTTATAGCAGCAAAGGGGGGACCAACTCCATATTAATACCCATGATTTTGGAATGAGATGTTTGACGAGAGGGTGATCACACACTTTTGGCCATGTGGTGTATTTTAAATCATCTGCTCCATTTTAGAGCCCCCACTAGTGGAGTCTTCATCATACTATTCTTTCTCTGTTTACAAACCAGCACCCATCAACCCTAACTACTCCTCACATGAAGCCCTTTCACTCACACCCTACCTCCACACCCTCCTTCCACACCCTCCTCCCTTAATCCTCTCCCATCATCTTCATCTGGCCATAGCCCTATCCAACTCTAACCCAGCCTCAAGTGAACCAGTGGAGTCCCTACTGAACATGCATACACTGGCCACCAGAGGGTACCATCTGAGCAGAGTCCTGGCCCGAAGCCGCTCTCCGCACACCCCTCTGTCTCAGTACCTATGGGAAGAAGAAGAAGAAGAAGAGAGAAAACAACACTACTACTTGACCACCTAACACTACTAACTGACCAGTTTCACTCACCAACCACATCATATATACTGTATCTATCTATGCCTTTTCCTAAATATCAACCCAAGTTTGGGTTTTGTACATTTTTTACACGGTTTGGTGTTCTGTTATCCGCTCAGTTTTTTTTCCCTCTACTGGTTTCCTAATTTGTAATCAATAGATTTCCAGATGAACCAATGAACTGCTGCAGCTCTCCAACAGTCAGAATAGCTTTGATTTGTTTGATTAGTTCTCTAATCTGTTGCTATAGGAGACGGACTGTCTCTAAGCTTCTGATGAATATACTGTGTGCGCCCTGTTCTGTCCCCTCCTCACCTCCTCACCACACTGTCCACAGCTCAACTCAACTTCCTTTCTGAGGCACTGCAAAGACGTCATGTCCCCATCTACTCCACTGTGGGGATACCCAGACTGGAAAAAAGCCCCAAAAATMGACGACTCGTCATGAATGGAAAGATTTCACCAAAACATCAGTTCTCTGACCTTGCCCTAAAGTCCAGGTTGTTACATTATTCTCGTTCTACCCTCGTCCTCATTAACWGTATGCTGTCCTGAAAAAAGAGGGACTAGGTTACGACAAGAGAAGAACTTAGGCCTCGTGTGTGACACTTGTTCCATCCCTCTTTGAAGTACATCCATGCCACTCCGATAGTCTCCCGACTCATGATTCTCTATACAAAAAMCCCTCTTTGCAAAAAAAGAAAAGAAAGTGACTCCTTGAATACAGCCAATATGGTATTGCATAATAGTGAGAGAAATACTGGAAGGAGGCAGGCTCTAATTTCTAAATCAGTTTGGAATGGGGAATCTCTCTCTAGCATTGTTTCATGGCATTCGGAAGAGATTTTACACGTCTTCACAAAGGGTCAGGTTAAAGGGGATATTGTATGTTTTCTACCTGTTGATCCCTTTAAAAACCTCTGTCTTGCCGCCCACCCCTCAGACATGCGTGTTCCTCAGACCAGACCAAAGGGTAAGAAAACACTGACCCCAAGTCAGACTATAGAGGGTGATGTCCCTTCTCTCTGTATCAATACTCCTCCATTCTCACCCGTCTTTGTTGTATAGTATCTCACTCCTGTTTCATGTCAGCTGGTTTAGGCCGGCCAATCAGCTCATGTCTATGATGAGWTGTATTCCAAACCAACCAACTATCACGCATTCTTAGGCTGCGTTCCAACATCAACACTAGCATACTACTTAGAATGCATGCACGAACCATAATAGCTTAAAAGCAGTGTGCTAGTGTGGATGTTGGACCAGAGCCTTAGTTTCTCTCATTGTCGATAGAGAAATCTTGTCTCGTTGATTCGCCCAACACACGCACCTTCTCATGATGCACGTCGCACATRGAGTGAACAGACTGAGTACTGTTGGTGTGATGTAGCCAGTCGTGTGAATGGTGAATGGTACAGTCAGGTGGTGGCTGATAAGATAATGCCTGGGAGGCATTCATCCATGTCAGAAGCATGATCTCTGGTACTGTAGCCTCTCCTATCTATGCATGCGTCTTAGCCAATAGCTTTATAACGACTTCTTTACTGCATCTAACCCTGGCAGGATTCAATGCAGACGTCCTCCTTGCATTATCTACATTAGAGGGTCCACTTTAGCCATATGGTGTATGGTTGTTTTTATGGTTCGCTGACAGACCCTAAACAATGGTTTGCTCATAGAGGTAATGTTATGTAAAGATTTTCTAATGGACAGAACTGGAGAACACACACCCCAAAGTTATTTTCTTGTACCCACTGTAGTGGACACTATGGCACCTGAAGAGACTCCTGTAATAACTGTAATCAGAATACTTGTAAGTAGTCCTTTCTGTTTGTTCATACACTCCACCGCGTCTCCTCTGACAGCTAAAATTACATGGACCATTTCTATGATTGTATTTTTGTGTTTTTTTTATTGTTTAAAGTGAATGTTAGATTTGAGTCCGTTATGAATGTGTCCCATTTTGTTTTTTGATATTGTTTCCTATAAAGTTGAATAAATGTAGCATTTTTGTCAAGTTGACGATGCATGACTGTTCTCAGACACTCCCATACTTCTCTCTCTCTCTCACACACACACACACACACACACACACACACACACACAGTCTCAGAGCTCAACGATTGATTTGACTGTTGTTAGCCATAATTGCATCCGGCCCTAACAATGGAGGACATTTTCTTTTTCTCAGAATCACAGTTCTCTGTTTTCAGCCAGTACAAGCAAGTCTCTGGCACCATGAGAGGCTTGGACTAATGAATTAGGTTCAATCAAGCCAACATTTAGTTGATTCAGGTGCATAAATGTACCATTCAAAGCGTCTGGAGATTCTGAAGCATTTTACGCTTGGGAGATCTGGTGTTTTTGTTGGTGCTATTGTCGAATCGACAACACGTGACTGTTCGGAGTTAGACAATGGCAAGACCACATTCAGTAGGGCCTAGAGATTCAGTTTGGCATTTCATTACGTATGTATCGTTGGATGGTAAATAGCTTTTTGTTATTGTCCTTAAATAGAAGCCATGCCAAATTATGTCCAATCAGGTCATTGTTCATTCACACTTATCCATATTAGACTGATGTGTCGCTTTACATGCTTTAGTCTTTTTAGAGTTAAATATCTTGATCTGTGCCTCCCGAGTGGCGCAGCGGTCTAAGAGACTGCATCACAGTACTAGAGGCGTTACTACAGACCCGGGTTCATTCCCGGGTTGTGCCATAGGACGGCGCACAATTGGCCCAGCGTCGTCTGGGTGAGGGGAGAGTTTGGCCGGTGGGGCTTTACTTGGCTCATCGCGCTCTAACGACTCCTTGTGGTGGGCCGGGTGACTGCGGGCTGACCCCAGTCGCCAGTTGAACAGTTTCCTCTGATACATTGGTGTGGCTGGTTTCAGGGTTAAGATGGTGGGTGTTAAGGAGCGCGGTTAGGCGGATCATGTTTCGGAGGACACATGATTCCACCTTCGCCTCTCCCGAGCACGTTGGGGAGTTGCAGTGATGAGACATGATCGAAAAATGGCGAGAAAAAGGGGGTAAAATAAAAAATGTATCTTAATCTATTTGTTTCTTTGAGTGGATTCATGATCTGAACAGTGCCTTCTGAGTCCTACTTTCAATGGTGTTGAGTGGCTACAGCACAGTACAGAACGATACGCCTTACATAACACAATATAACTTTGAGAAGGAAATCACAGAAAATGTATATTTTCATTGCAATCTCAGTCCCTTACTACGAAATGAAGAAGAGTCTCAAACACATCTTAATGAGAACTACGGCTAATAGGGATTGTTTTTCAAAGCGATATGTCTACAGACACACAATCGCACGCAAGCCCTTAAAGTTTTTTCCATAAGATTGATTACAGAAACAACTGATTGGAATGAACGTATCAATTGCAAGTGTATAGTTTTAAAACTGAATCATTGCTCCTCTATTCAAATTCTGTCACATTTTAAGCTGGAACTGGAGGCATGACCTTTAGCATCACACAGTGACAGTACTGACCCAGCACGTCACCCTGCCTTCCCTTTATACGCATTAGCTTCTATAGGAACTGAGATAAGCACATCTCTGATTTTCTAATCAACACGAAGGCTGAGCATTATTTAATCTTCTGCATGTTGTTTTACTGTCCCTTTCAAGATTCCATCACATCACTTCCTCTGTCTGCGTCCCAAAATGGCACCATATTCCCTATCTAGCGCACTGCTGTTGACGAGAGCCTGAAGGGCCCTTGGTCTAAAGTACTACACTATATAGGGAATAGGGTGTCTTTTGAGATGGGCCCTCTGACTTGCTGCCATTCCAACATTCCATCCATCCTCCCTCACTTCTTTTAATCCCTGTAATGTATGGGATCTATTGTTATAATGAGAACTAGTACAAAGTCAAAGCAATAAACTAGTGTTAACAAAATGTCTTCCATGCAATTTCAATGATTTGATGAAGTTACCCGTTGGCATAATAACGATATTCAGTGTGTTTATTTTCTAATGCACACCTGATTTGGTTTCTAAAAGTGAAACCATAAAATGCGCAATACTTGTTGAGAATAACTAATTTGACTAATTTATTACTTTTTTCCAATTGTTATTTAATTGAATGTTATGCTGTCTCTCATTTGAGTAACGCAGAGTCTTCTTTCTCCTGCCTGCTTTAGCCTATTGATGATGATGATGATGATGATCAACGATCCTAGTACCATTTTTGGATCAAATCATCCTTTGTTGACTCAGTCCACTCTGGAAAGATTAGAAACTATGTTATTACCAACCACTTAACATTAACGTCGTAGCTTTATAAAATACCCAACGTACAGTAGGGACCAATTCAAAGACTCCAGAGGTCTACAGATACTTAGATTCCCTGGATGTATCACATGAATGGCAGGATGTTCATTTGTGCAGTGCTGCGTTTCCCCAACTTCGGTCCTCCAGTACACATTTTTGTTGTAGCACAGGAACAAACTCACCTGATTCAACTAATCAAGTTTTTGATGATTAGTTGACAAGTTGAATCAGGTGTGCTTGTCTGGGGCCACAACAAAAACGTGTACTGTTGAGGGTACTGGAGGARRGGAGTTGGGAAACACTGTTATAGTGGACGTGTGTGCGTGTTTAACTTCAGCGTGCAGCCTGTAATGTAGATAAGTCCATCATTCGCTCCACAGGAACTCTATCCAGATACAGAATGTCTGACTACCAAATGGCACCCTATTCCCTATATCAAGGGTAGTCAACTTTTACCCGCGAGGGCCGGAGCCTGTTGGTTTTCTGTTCTACCTGATAWTTAATTGCACACACCTGTTGTCCCAGGTCTAAATCAGTCCCACGTCTGTATATAGTACAGGTAATTTTATGAAAAGTAATACACCTGCCTGACAAATTATACCAGTACGCTAAATTACAGGGTGATGAGAAATTATTTTTTAATTAACAAAAGGTTAATAGTGGTATTGACATGGTTAATCCAGTCAAATGATAAGGCAGCATATCTTCTCAGTCCAGCCCAGCTCTCATTTGATTCAGTTTTGTTTAAGGTCTCTTCATCACCTTGTCAGTCCTATTAACCATACCCCCACATTCTTGGAAGACATATAATAACCTAAAGGTAATGACACACATGGATGTTTTTGCACTTTGAGCCCAGACCAGACTGTCTCTAGTTACAYTGGAGAGCTACAATACATAGTAGTTTAGCTACAGGTGTTATTCTCATATTGTTTTCATTGTCTGGTTGATTTGAGGTAATTTCCTGATTCCGGCTTGTTACATATTGGGGATAGGGTGGCAGGAAAGGGTGCAGGTGCGATGATGTAATTGTTGCGGAATGCAGGGACTTGGAATGCTAAAGGCATTGTGACTTCAGCTTTTGTTTGTGGCAAACCGCCACAACGTAAGGCTTGTCAATGGAACGCTCTCTCGCGCAGTCTCTCTCTCCATTTCTCTCTGTCTCCCTCACTCTGTTTCTCAATGCTCTCGCTCTATGTTTCTCTCTCTTGCTCTCTGTTTCTCTCTCTCGATCTCTGTTTCTCTCTCTCGATCTCTGTTTCTCTCTCTTGCTCTCTGTTTCTCTCTCTCGCTCTCTGTTTCTCTCTCTCGCTCTCTGTTTCTCTCGCTCTCTCACTGACCACATTTACATGCTCACAGTATTCTGGATAGTACCTCATACTGTATCACCCTTAAGGTCTAATTCGGGATAAACTGTTTACATGCACCTTGATATTCCGCTCACGAGTTTCACTGTTTACATGAATAAACATAATATTCCTCATTTAAGTTCATATGGGTTCAATTAAATTGTAACTGAAATATGGACACTGACTGTAGGGCTGTAACTTCACATGTAGGATAATATAATGTTAACTCCTGCAGAATTATGCATTTTGGAACAGGGGCGGAGAAATGGTATTTCTTTCTTTCAGCATCTCTTATGAAAATGCATGTGTAATGTGTTATCTTTGACATGCAAGCAGACAGTATTTCAACCACATACAATATGCACCCAAGATTTTGGGCTCCAGAGTGGCGCAGCAGTCTAAGGCACTGCCTCTCAGTGKTAGAMGTGTCACTACAGACCTGGTTCAATTCCAGGCTGTATCACAACCGTCTGTAATTGGGAGTCCCATAGGGCAGAGCACAATTGGCCCAGCGTCGTCCAGGTTAGTGCTTGGCCGTGGTTGTAAATAAGAATTTGTTCTTAACTGACTTGCCTGGTTAAATAAAGGTTAAATAAACTGGGAGGCTTATCAGAATAGTTTTCTCAGCTATTCATTTCCTCAAAACCAGTCAAACTGATGACATTTGGACATTTTMCACAGGACCGATCTTTCCACTGTTTTGAAGTTATTGCGTTTMTCTCCCAGGTCCCTGAACTAAACAGACAACTTTACCGGTGTTAACTAGATTACTAGTGCATTAATTCTATCAATGTAAGACATTATTCTGGTGAGTTCTACTTTATTTAGTTATAAAGGAGAGAAGCTGCATGTATAACATATAGTGGTTTACCAAATGTCAGAAATTATCATATGGACTACCAAATGTCAGAAATTATCATTTGGCCTACCAAATGTCAGAAATTATAATATGGACTACCAAATGTCAGAAATTATAATATGGACTACCAAATGTCAGAAATTATAAGCAAAACGTTGTCTAAATTAGGGGTGGAAGTAACCAGTAGGCTTAATGTTCCAGTATGGAGTAACAGCAAAATMAATAATGGTGGATGGAACTGCACAGGTAGCTTACTTTTTGAAGTGATTTGTTTGACAATCAGATGAAAACATCACACAACACCCATGATATGCTAAACTGAGCCTGCGCAGACCGGTAAAACAACAGTAGCCTGAATGGGATAAGATGTTTACATGCCACAGTAACCTGTCTAAGATCAGCATATCTCATAACTGGGATACAAGCCTTTTCAGGTAATTGTAAATGGGATATGTTTGTGTCATCTCAAAATCAGAATACTTGAGTATCCCAAATAATAATGGCATATTGGTGTGCATGTTAAAGGTGGTCACTGACTGCACAATAATGATATTGTATGAACATTGAGTGTCCACTAGASAGCAGTCTTTCCCAACCCTGTGAGAGACTGAACAACATTGCACTGGCAGATTGAGGCAATGGGAGACTCAGTCAGTGGCCCTGTTCACAATACCAAGAAGGCAGCTATTGATTGCGTCTCTCATCCTAAATGACATTACTTGCTARGGTGCAGTGTCGATACTCGCAGTGTTCCCATTTCCCAAATGTCAATCACCTCATTGGATTATGCTTCACTTGGCTCCAGTTTTTAACACCGTRTTTAACAACAGTTAACACCGCTCCTGCAGGTCTTTTAGGCACTCTCTAAGTGGCACAGACAGTTCTAGAGAAGTGTTCCTCGATCCTGGTCTTGGGGACACATGATGTGCACTAATGCACCAGATTCAACTAATGAACTTATCATCAAGCCTTGGGTAAGTTGAACTAGGGCTGGAACCAAWGCCTGCACACCCAGTTGGTCTCCACAACCAGAATAAATGAAATTGTTGTAGATGGTGAAAAACCTGGGGTTGGGCTATATCATTGGCTCACCATTAGGGACCTTTTTACTTGAAGAAACCTTTCCTTATGATGTCATCATTACTCTGTATTGATATTACATTCTGAAACCTTTCCTTATGATGTCATCTTACCTGCATATATTACATTCTGAAACCTTTCCTTATGAGTCATCATTACTCTGTATTGATATTACATTCTGAAACCTTTCCTTATATGTCATCATTACTCTGTATTGATATTACATTCTGAAACCTTCCTTATGATGTCTCATTACTCTGTATTGATATTACATTCTGAAACCTTTCCTTATGATCGTCATCATTACTCTGTATTGATATTACATTCTGAAACCTTTCCTTATGATGTCATCATTACTCTGTATGATATTACATTCTGAAACCTTTCCTTATGTCGTCATCATTACTCTGTATTGATATTACATTCTGAAACCTTTCCTTATGTGTCATCATTACTCTGTATTGATATTACATTCTGAAACCTTTCCTTATGATGTCATTCATTACTCTGTATTGATATTACATTCTGAAACCTTTCCTTATGATGTCATCATTACTCTGTATTGATATTACATTCTGAAACCTTGCATTTTTTAGCACCTTTTGTGTTGATCCAGAAAAATGTTAACCAGACGTGTTTTATGTTGTAAGTGTGCTCTGCAATTGTGCGCATGTGGTGTTTGTGCTCAATTCCTCAGTGCAGTTTTTTTTTTTTTACTTTGGCGTGTGATGATTAAAACCCACCAATGCCACCACTATTAGGGAACATCAGGAGGGACGTTGTTATGTCTTTCTCTTGGCTCGCTCCCCTCTTTTGGTTTTCTCTCCTTGAGATAGAGTATCTGAAGAATCCCGGGAATTCTAGACAGAGGGACCATGCAGGAACACGCCTGAGTAGGAATCAAGAATAGCATTGGGGAGGGGGAGAAGTGGGACAGGTGGAGCTGCACAGGTATGGCTGGACCAATCACAAAGCCTTCTCACCTTCATTTGGACTCCCTTTTTATTGTGTGTTAACTATGGGACGGAACAAAAGTCTGCACACCTCCCACTGGTCTACTGAGTCTAAGAGATGAGGTATCCTCATTGCTGTACTGACCAGACCTCAATGCCACTTCTTAGTTTTCTACCCATTGATACTCCCCCTTAACCCAATGCTTTCAAAGGCTGAACAAGTTCAAACATATCAATGGGAAGAAAAGCAGGTGCTGTTGCTGAGTATTGATGGCCTCAGCAGGGATCGATGGTATTGACAGGGAGGGCCTTTTAAAGGGAGTTTCAGGGGTGAGATGACTGGTGGGGCGTGGAGATGACTGGTGTGCCAGGGAGTTTCAGGAGTAGAGATGACTGGCGGGCCAGGGAGTTTCAGGAGTAGAGATGACTGGCGGGCCAGGGAGTTTCAGGAGTAGAGATGACTGGCGGGCCAGGGAGTTTCAGGAGTAGAGATGAGCCACCACATTCCACTGTTGTCGCCTTAATGCAAATGTAGTTAGACATATCCTCTCTACAGGGGTTACATTGGGAATTTGAAGATGAGGGAGGCCTACAGTATTTGGGGGGGATTAGGGGTATAATTATGGTTGAGCCGGGGTGCGGACATGAAGCTAGGGTAAGGGTTGTGCTATGGCTGACCCGTATGTTTAACCCTAACATTGTCCTTAATCCTAAACCTTGACCCTTTCCATAGCCTTATAATCAACCCTAACCCTAATCTTGGTTTATCATACTACTATCWTACTTTTCTCTTTGGACGTATAAGGTCCTGTAGCTCGGCTCCTCCTCATCTTCATTTGACCCAAGGTGCAGGATCCCGCTTCCAGGTAGCTCCGGTTTAACCACTGCCAAGTGGAAAGCCACTTTGCGCTAGCCGAGTGATTGGTTAGATGTGTATATATACTTTTTGGGGTATGTATCTAAATATGTGTACATTGTGTATGATTGAATGTATGGCACAGCGTGCCCATGTCACTTGTTTTGCCCTGCAGCCACTTGCCTACCAATAGAGGACCACAATGGAAACAAGTCAGACTTCTTGTGTGTATAATCCAATTTTGGTACATGTATTGGTTGCCTGGTGTGGCTTCTTTATGTATTTCAAATCAAACTCTAGTCCACACCACAGTTTAATCTCTGTCAGATGTGTGGAGGAGGAAGGACATCCTGTTGCAAGGCCCAGTTGGCTCCCATAATGTAGGCTGTGGTTCTCAACAGGTAGGAGGCTGGGACCGTGACACAAGAGTCATGTTTTTTTTTGAAGACTGGTATTCAAGATTCAGCCATTTGTTAGCTAAATGTTTTGATGATTTGATATTTAATATATTTTAAATGTATTTCAAAGAGACTGATTAGACTGTATTTTTAAACATCTCATTTTCACCTTGTGTTAATGCCTCTAGTTCCTATTGGACTTCATTATGTGAAGACTGCTYAACACAGGCTTACAGGCCTTTTAGCCTCTCATTGACTTATTAAACCCCTGTTATACAGCCCCATCCCTTCTCAGTCACTCATTAAACCCCTTTTATCAGGAACATTCTGTTTGTAGCWAGTCCCCATGGCAACCTGACATGGAACATGGCACTGGATGTTCCACAATCAAACATGTTCAGCCCCAGCCTGCCAGAGTTCCTGACTGTGACAATTCTGCTCCTGTGACACTGCTGGCCTGAAAACAAGGAATGTAGTCTACAGAGCACAACTCCAGCTGCCACCTCTTGAACCCAACTGGGGGGGAACACAACTCCTGGACTGAACCAAGGGATCTAAGATGGGGGAAACYCCTCTCATGGATTGAACCAAGTGGTCTAAGATGGGGGGAAATAAAACATTCTRAAATGTCCCGCTGCTTAGGAACACAAACACTAAAGAATAGTAAAGTGGTGGGTCATCAAATTCTTGGATGAGAGAGTGAGCGGGAGAAAAAGAGAGACAGGAAAAAGATGGCGTTACCAGGGATGAGGATYTATGCCTTAAACAATCATGACTGACAGAATACCTACTCTTCATATACTAATAAATTGTACCCTTTACTGACCCTCACATAAGCATTTTCCCCATCACTAGTTTATTGTAGACTAAATTTAAGAGTCAGTCGTTTGTATCACCAATTAGAGTTAGTATGGAAAACCCAGGCCTGAAGGATGCTGCCTCCGCTGCTGCTGCCACCCCCAGATTTTCCCCACTTGTCCCTCAACATTTCTTTGCCATAATGTCACCTTATTCATGACATAGTGCACTACTTTTGAACAGGGTCCATAGGTTGACCAGGGCCCATAGGCCCAAAAATGGAAAAGTGGTGCGAGCAAATGTATTCACCCCTTTGTTATGAAGCACCTAAATAAGATCTGGTGCAACCAATTACCTTTATAAGTCACATAATTAGTTAGATTGCACACAGGTGGAGTTTATTTAAGTGTCACATGATCTCAGTGTACATACACCTGTTCTGAAAGGCCCCAGAGTTTGCAACACCACTAAGCAAGGGGCACCATGAAGACCAAGGCGCTCTCCAAACAGGTCATGGACAAAGTTGTGGAGAAGTACAGATCAGGGTTGGGTTATAAAAAAATATCCGAAACTTTGAACATCCCACGGAGCACCATTAAATCCATTATAAAAAATGGAAAGAATATGGCACCACAACAAACCTGTCAAGAGCGGGCCGCCCACCAAAACTCACAGACCAGGCAAGGAGGGTATTAATCAGAGGCACAACAAAGAGACCAAATACACTGCTCAAAYAAATAAAGGGAACACTAAAATAACACATCCTAGATCTGAATGAATGAAATATTCTTATTAAAAACTTTTTTCTTTACATAGTTGAATGTTGCTGACAACAAAATCACACAAAAATTATCAATGGAAATCAATTATCAACCCATGGAGGTCTGGATTTGGAGTCACACTCAAAATTAAAGTGGAAAACCACACTACAGGCTGATCCAACTTTGATGTAATGTCCTTAAAACAAGTCAAAATGAGGCTCAGTAGTGTGTGTGGCCTCCACGTGCCTGTATGACCTCCGACAACGCCTGGGCATGCTCCTGATGAGGTGGCGGATTGTCTCTGAGGATCTCCTCCCAGACCTGGACTAAAGCATCCGCCAACTCCTGACAGTCTGGGTGCAACGTGGCGTTGGTGGATGGAGCGAGACATGATGTCCCAGATGTGCTCAATTGGATTCAGGTCTGGGGAACGGGTGGGCCAGTCCATAGCATCAATGCCTTCCTCTTGCAGGAACTGCTGACACACTCCAGCCACATGAGGTCTAGCATTGTCTTGCATTAGGAGGAACCCAGGGCCAACCCACCAGCATATGTCTCACAAGGGGTCTGAGGATCTCATCACGGTACCTAATGGCAGTCAGGCTACCTCTGGCGAGCACATGGAGGCTGTGCGGCCCCCAAAGAAATGCCACCCCACACCATGACTGACCCACCGCCAAACCGGTCATGCTGGAGGATGTTGCAGGCAGCAGAACGTTCTCCACGGCATCTCCAGACTCTGTCACGTCTGTCACATGTGCTCAGTGTGAACCTGCTTTCATCTGTGAAGAGCACAGGGGCGCAGTGGCGAATTTGCCAAACTTGGTGTTCTCTGGCAAATGCCAAACGTCCTGCACGGTGTTGGGCTGTAAGCACAACCCCCACCTGTGGACGTCGGGCCCTCATACCACCCTCATGGAGTCTGTTTCTGACCGTTTGAGCAGACACATGAAAATTGTGGCCTGCTGGAGGTCATTTTGCAGGGCTCTGGCAGTGCTCCTCCTGCTCCTCCTTGCACAAAGGCGGAGGTAGCGGTCCTGCTGCTGGGTTGTTGCCCTCCTACGGCCTCCTCCGCGTCTCCTGATGTACTGGCCTGTCTCCTGTAGTGCCTCCATGCTCTGGACACTACGCTGACAAGACACAGCAAACCTTCTTGCCACAGCTCGCATTGATGTGCCATCCTGGATGAGCTGCACTACCTGAGCCACTTGTGTGGGTTGTAGACTCCGTCTCATGCTACCACTAGAGTGAAAGCACGCCAGCATTCAAAAGTGACCAAAACATCAGCCAGGAAGCATAGGAACTGAGAAGTGGTCTGTGGTCACCACCTGCAGAACCACTCCTTTATTGGGGGTGTCTTGCTAATTGCCTATAATTTCCACCTGTTGTCTATTCCATTTGCAAAACAGCATGTGAAATTTATTGTCAATCAGTGTTGCTTCCTAAGTGGACAGTTTGATTTCACAGAAGTGTGATTGACTTGGAGTTACATTGTGTTGTTTAAGTGTACCCTTTATTTTTTTGAGCAGTGTATAACCCTGAAGGAGCTGCAAAGCTCCACAGCGGAGATTGGAGTATCTGTCCATAGAACCACTTTAAGCCGTACATTCCACAGAGCTGGGCTTTATGMAATGGCCAGAAAAAAAGCCATTGCTTAAAGAAAAAAATAAGCAAACACGTTTGGTGTTCGCCAAAAGGCATGTGGGAGACTCCCCTAACATATGGAAGATGGTACTTTGGTCAGATGAGACTAAAATTTWGATTTTTGGCCATCAAGGAAAACGCTACGTCTGGCGCAAACCRAACGCCTCTCATCACCCGAGAACACCATCCCCACAGTGTAGTGTGGTGGCAGCATCATGCTGTGGGGAAGGTTTTCATCGGCAGGGACTGGGAAACTGGTCAGAATTGAGGGAATGATGGATGGAGCTAATTACAGGGAAATTCTTGAGGGAAACCTGTTTCAGTCCTCCAGATATTTGAGACTGGGACGGAGGTTCACCTTCCAGCAGGACAATGACCCTAAGCATACTGCTAAAGCAACACTTGAATGGTTTAAGGGGAAACATTTAAATGTCTTGGAATGGCCTAGTCAAAGCCCAGACGTCAATCCAATTGAGAATCTGTGGTATGACTTAAAAATTGCTGTACACCAGTGGAACCCATCCAACTTGAAGGAGGTGGAGCAGTTTTGCCTTGTAGAATGGGCAAAAATCCCAGTGGCTAGATGTGCCAAGCTTATAGAGACATACCCCAAGAGACTTGCAGCTGTAATTGCTGTAAAAGTTGGCTCTACAAAGTATTTGTAGACTTTAGGGGGGGTGAATAGTTATGCACGTTCAAGTTTTCTGTATTTTTTGTCTTATTTCTTGTTTGTTTAACAATAAAACATATTTTGCATATTCAAAGTGGTAGGCATGTTGTGTAAATCAAATGATACAAACCCCCCKAAAATTTATTTTAATTCCAGGTTGTAAGGCAACAAAATAGGAAAAATGCCAAGGGGGTGAATACTTTTCCAAGCCACTGTATTGGTAAAAGGTGGCTTAGCACAAATACTGTAGCAATGTTTACGCAGTGTATTTTATTTACAATATTCATCCCGTGCCCACACACTTTTAATTCTGAAAAGTGAAAGTATACTTGTGAGGGTGGTCGCCCTGGTAGTAGTTGTAGGTTTTTATACAGTACCCAAGACCAATCCATGAGTTCATTTGACCATTGGAAAAGAGCTACTGCGTAATTACTGCAATGTGGGTTTGATTGAATTAAGCCCTAAATTATTATCCAATCTTTCCTGAGATTAAATGAAAAGTCCTCAGTCAGCAGCCTCAGCCATCATAAAGTTGTCAGTCAGCAGCATCAGGCATCACAAGTCCTCAGTCAGCAGCATCAGGCACCATAAAGTCCTCAGTCAGCAGCATCAGGCACCATAAAGTCCTCAGTCAGCAGCATCAGGCATCACAAGTCCTCAGTCAGCAGCATCAGGCATCATAAGTCCTCAGTCAGCAGCCTCAGCCACCATAAAGTTGTCAGTCAGCAGCATCAGGCATCACAAGTCCTCAGTCAGCAGCATCAGGCATCATAAAGTCCTCAGTCAGCAGCATCAGGCATCACAAGTCCTCAGTCAGNCTCAGTCAGCAGCATCAGGTATCACAAGTCCTCAGTCAGCAGCATCGGGCATCATAAAGTCCTCAGTCAGCAGCATCAGGCATCACAAGTCCTCAGTCAGCAGCGTCATAAGTCCTCAGTCAGCAGCATCAGGCATCACAAGTCCTCAGTCAGCAGCGTCAGGCATCATAAAGTCCTCAGTCAGCAGCATCAGGCATCATAAAGTCCTCAGTCAGCAGCATCAGGCATCATAAAGTCCTCAGTCAGCAGCCTCAGCCATCATAAAGTCCTCAGTCAGCAGCATCAGGCGTCATAAGTCCTCAGTCAGTAGTGTCATGCATCATAAAGTCCTCAGTCAGCAGTGTCAGGCATCATAAAAGTGTCAGTCAGCAGCCTCAGGCATCATAAAGTCCTCATTCAGCAGCCTCAGGCATCAAAGTCCTCAGTCAGCAGCCTCAGACATATTAGAAACAATAAGATGATGATGAAAGTGCAAAGCTGGCCTCCTGAGTGGCACTGCGGTCTAAGGCACTGCATTGCAGTAGTCGTCTGGGTTAGGGGAGGGTTTGGCTGGGGAGCCGGGGGGGCTTTCCTTCTTCGACACATTGATGCGGCTAGCTTTCGGAGGTGTTAAGAAGCAGCGAGTCTTGGTGGGTCATGTTTTGGAGGACGCATGACTCGACCTTCGCCTCTCCAGAGCCCGTTGGGGAGTTGCAGCGATGAGACACGATCGCAACTACCAATTTGGATATCACGAAATTGGGGAGGAAAAAGGGGGTAAAATTACACAAAAAGAAAGTGAAAAGTTTGACTTTCTGATGTTTACTCATAATATTTAACTTACTTAGCCTGAGAGTTTGAGACATTTTACAAACATCACACAGTGTGCAAAAGTAAGTAACAGCCGGTGAGTTATTCCGCCTTTACGACAACATACGTATCTGAGAAAGATTTACAAGATTGAGACATGGGGATGCTCTCAGGAGTCTAGTGAAGTGGCGTGGGATGTTTTGGGCTCCAGTGAGGGGAGGGAGGATAAGTAGATGACAGGTATTGAGCGATGGTGTGACAGACCACCAAGGCTGGGTCAGTCCCTGTGGAGGAGTGGATGGAGGGAGGAGAGGGCTGGTGTGAGCCACCTGAGACCCACTCTCTCAACACTCATCCAAAGATGAAAGGATGAGATCCTTAGGGGACAGGGTGGGTGAAGGAGGAGGGGGGAGGAGACTGTCTTCTTCCTTCCCTGTAGACACATACATGTATCTGGCCACTCCTCTTCTGTCATCATAGGAGTTCATTTTTTGTCCCACTTCCCTCTTAAAGTTAAAACATCCCTTCTCTCCCCAAAAGGGACCAACCATCTGTCTTCAAGACTCAATGTTGTGTATTGAATTAAATGTGATTCATGTAGCTCTTTTCACACATTCAATGCACTGTACATTACATTGGTGTCCACAGAAAACGTAGACCATGTAGTTTGTATTCACTTTGGTTATTGTGACTGAGCATTATGTTGTTGTGTAATTGCAATATAGCCAAATCCCAAGGCAGAAAGTGCTCTCCCGCTCACAGCGTCAACAAACCATTACCACACACATACAGTATCAACCAGTGGTGTAAAGGTGGTGTAAAGTACTTAAGTAAAAATAATTTAGTAGTTTTTTTCCCCCTGTACTTTACTATTTATATTTTTGACTACTTTTACTCCACTACATTCCTATAGAAAATAATGTACTTTCTACTCCATACCCAAAAGTACTCGTTACATTTTGAATGCTTAGCAGGACAGGAAAATGGTCTAATTCACACTCTTAAAGAGAAATTCCTGTTCATCCCTACTGCATCTTATCTGGCTTTGCTTAATATAAGGAATTTGAAATTATTTATACTTTTACTTTCACTTTTGATACTTAAGTATATTTTAGCAATTACATTTACTTTTGATACTTAAGTATATTTACATGTAAAACCAAATAATTTTTTACTTTTACTCAAGTAGAATTTTACTGGGTGACTTGGGTACTTTTTCCACCACTGGCATCAACAAAGCGCATTACAACAAAATGAAGGAGCTGCCTGCCATAGAGACTAAGTGTAATCAGAGACTTGAAGCCTGAGTGCTGTGATCAAACATGAAGGTAATATCAAACGAGCAGCAGGTCTCTACATGCCAGACAATATATTTTCTGGTACTATGAGTCTGTATTGTACTGCTCTCACAAAACATAGGACAGGAAAATACTTTTAAACACACACAGAATGAATGAGTTAATCTCTGGCACCTATCCATTAACTGTAATATAAGGGAAATTCAGAGTGAAAAGATAAAAGTCTTTATATTTAGTTTAGTCACATTCTACCTTCAACAGCTGATGGTTGACCAGTCTTCCAGTCACACTGGTTGAAARGTTTGAACATGTCAAAATGTAGGGATGCTGCTGTTATTGTAGTCTTGTTTTGTACGTTAGAACTATGTTGAGTGTTGCATGAGTTACTCTATGCAGACAAAAAAAAACTGCTTGAATGGATCTGATTGTTATGGGAGGGAGAGGTTGGTGTAGCAGGGCAGGTGGTGATCGTGTATGTGCCTGTGTGTGTGTGTGTGTGTGGAGTCCTCCCATTCCCTGTTCTGAGTGATGGGAGAAAGGAGAGTATGAGTCTGCTTGCACTTAGATGACCAATAGAGTCTGACAGACCCAAAAATACCTTGAGGGAGTGTGTGTACGGGGCCTGTCTGCCATTAAAGTGTTGGGACAATAAACTGTCATTTTTTGTTACACAGTAATTACTATCTCATTCACAAGTCATTTTTAAAGTCCCTTTAAACATATGCCAGGATAGTGTCACATTGAATCCTATAGACAGATACAGCTGATCTAGGGATARTTTCTCTTTAGCAAAGCAGAGGCTGATTCACACTCACCACTTTGCTACCTCCTCTGTCAGCAAGAAACCAATCTGTGGTTCCTCAATCAATGGAAATAGTATGTCAGACACATGAGACATGTGAGAGAGGCAAAGGTGACAGAGGATTGTTCTGAGAGAGTTTGCTGAATGTTCTGTGATCTTGTCAGGGTTAGTAGGCTAAGTAAAGGAATCAGTAAAAGTACTGGTTTTAAACGATTAAGTTGTTCCTCCATTTTCTAACATATAAGATGAAAGAGAGAGCTGTGAAGTAAATATCTAACACGTCCTGTACAGCACATCTGACACCTTCACTATCTCCGACACACTCACTATCTGCCCTTCATATGGAGACAGAGTGATAGAGGTGTTTTGTCTGTGGCTCTACATCAGCCTGCTATCAAAGCAAGGTGTGGTTCAATGGATAAGAAGGAGGGAGACAGAGAGGTAAAGAGAGAGATAAAAAGAGAGAGTTCATGTTCCTGGCATTAGATATAATACACCAGAGGAATGGAGTGCACTATATAAAGAATATGGTGCCATTTGGGACATTTGGGGCGGCAGGTAGCCTATTGGTTAGAGCGTTAGGTAGCAAGATCGAATCCCAGAGTTGAGAAGGTAAAAATCTGTCGTTCTGCCCCTGAACAAGGCAGTTAACCCACTGTTCCTAGGCCGTCATTGAAAATACTTGCCTAGTTAAATGAAGGTTAATAAAAATAAATGAATAAAACTGTACGATTTGTGACGGAAATTGAGTATATAGTATGCTTATTGGTCATAGTATGGATATAGTTAGTATGCCAAAATGTCCCTGATGTCATACTACATTAGCCAAAATAGGAAGTATACAAGCAGTGGACAATATTTCTGTGCTTTTAGGGCCCATAATGCAATTCTTCTGAAAATGGGCGTGGCTTCACATTGTTTTCAGATTTCAAGAAAATGGAGCAAAATATGCAGCCGAAGTCCAACGAGAGCGGATACAAATTCATCGCTTTAACTAATTATGACAAATGTTACAAAAATGCTGAGCAATGTAATAAAGTAAAGACTTTTCAAACAAGTTACCTTACACATTATGTTGGCTGACAATTTGTTAGCTACGCTATCCTTATGAACCACATTACATATCATTACAGCAGTATGTACTGGTATGTTAGCTAGGTATTTTAGCTAAAATGTTAGATTAAATGGAGCTGAAGGATAGGGCTGCCGTGCTTCTAGCTCTTAGGAAACTTTGTAATATTTAGTTTTTTTATGTGTTACTTACATTATTAGGCCAGGAAATGTTTTGTGTTATTACATTAAGCCGGGAAGAACTTTTGGATATCAGAGCAGCGGTAACTGACCAGCATTCCCTGCATTATGACCAGGAATATGACTTTCCCAAATCGGCTCCTTTGTTCGTAACCCCCAGGGCAATTTAACTGATTCCAGAGGCTGTTCCAAAACACCGCCGGCGGAAAAGAGGTACTCCGAGTGGACTTTTATTCCGACTCAGGATGCGTGCACATCACCCACCGCTTCCGAGTATATTACTCACTAATGTTCAGTCTCTGAATTATAAAGTTGACGAGCTCAGGGAGAGGATTTCCTTCCAGAGAGACATCATGGATTGTAACATACTCTGTTTCACGGAAACATGGCTCTCTCTGGATATACTGTCTGTGTTCGTACAGKCAGTTGAGTTCTCAGTTCATTGCGCAGACAGGAATATATATCTCTTCAGGAAGTAGAAGGGCGGAGGTGTATGTTTCATGATTAACAACTCATGGTGTGATTGTGATAACATACAGGAACTCAAGTCCTTTTGTTCACCTGACCTAGAATACCTCACAATCAAATGACGACCGTATTACCTCCCAAGAGAATTCTCTTTGGTTATTGTCACAGCTGTGTATATTCCTCCTCAAGCCGATACCACGACGGCCCTCAAAGAACTTCACTGGACTTTATGCAACCTGGAAACCACATATTCTGAGGCKGCATTAATTGTAGCTGGGGATTTTAACAAAGCAAATTTGAGGAAAACGTTACTGAAGTTCTATCAACACATTGACTGTATTACACGGGCTGCTATAACACTTGACCACTGCTACTCCAACTTCTGGGATTCCCACAAAACCCTTCCCCACCAACCCTTCGGCAAATCTGATCACTACTCCATTTTGCTCCTCCCTTCCTAAAGGCAGAAACTCAAACGGGAAGTACCCGCACTAAGGACTATTCAACGCTGGTCTGACCAATCAGAATCCATGCTTCAAGATTGTTTTGATCACGCGGACTGGGATATGTTCTGGATAGCCTCCGAGAACAACATAAACTCAGTCACCGTATCAGTGTATTTGTCTATCAGGAAGTGCATAGGAGATGTTGTACCCTCTGTGACTATTAAAACCTACCCTAACCAGAAACCATGGATAGATGGCAGCATCACATTTAACTATGGAAACGTGACTCGGAATATGGCCTAATTCAAATAGTGTAGTTATTCCCTCCGCAAGGCAATCAAACAGGCAAAACGTCAGTATAGATTCAAAGTGGAGTCGCAATTCAACGTCTCAGACATGAGACGTATGTGGCAGGGTCTACAGTCAATCACGGACTACAAAGGGAAACCAGCCATGTCCGGACCTTCTTCGCCTGCTTTGAGGAGAACACAGTGCCACCGATGCGGCCCGCTATCAAGGACTGTGGGCTCTCCTTCTCCGTGGCTGACGTGAGTAAGACGTTTAAGTGTGTTAACCCTTGCAAGGCTGCCGGCCCAGACGGCATCCCTAGCCGTGTCCTCAGAGCACGCGCAGACCAGCTGGCTGGAGTGTTTACGGACATATTCAATCTCTCCCTATCCCAGTCTGTTGTCCCCACATGCTTCAAGATGTCCACCATTGTTCCTGTACCCAAGAAAGCAAAGGTAACTGAACAAAATTACTATTGCCCCATAGCACTCACTTCTGTCATCATGAAGTATCATATCACCTCTACCTTACCTTACCTGAAACCCTAGACCAACTGCAATTTGTTTACCGCGCCAATAGATCCACAGACGATGCAATCACCATCACACTGCACACTGCCCTATCCCATCTGGACAAGAGGAATACCTATGTTAGAATGCTGTTCATTGACTATAGCTCAGCATTCAACACCATAGTACCTTCCAAACTCATCATTAAGCTCAAAGCCCTGGGTCTGAACCCTGCCCTTTGCAACTGGGTCTTGGACTTCCTGATGGGCCGACCCCAGGTGGTGAAGATAAGAAACAACAACTCCACTTCGCTGATCCGCAACACTGGGGGCCACGCACGCCTCCAACGCAATCATCA
Organism: Salvelinus sp. IW2-2015; assembly: GCF_002910315.2. Classification (NCBI taxonomy): domain Eukaryota; kingdom Metazoa; phylum Chordata; class Actinopteri; order Salmoniformes; family Salmonidae; genus Salvelinus; species Salvelinus sp. IW2-2015. The sequence goes on along the minus strand of NC_036869.1, from coordinate 1,586,470 downwards.
AGTTTGCAGATGACACAACAGTAGAATGCCTGATTACCAACAATGATGAGARGGCCTACAGGGAGGAAGTGAGGGCCCTGGGAGTGTGGTGCCAGGAAAATAACCTCTCACCCAACGTCAACAAAACAAAGGAGCTGATCGTGGACTTCAGGAAACAGCAGAGAGAGCACCCCCATCCACATTGTCGGGACTGCAGTGGAGAAGATGGAAAGCTTCAAGTTCTTCAGCGTACACATCACTGACGAACTGAAATGGTCCACCCACACAGACAGTGTGGTGAAGAAGGCGCAACAGCACCTCTTCAACCTCAGGAGGCTGAAAAAAATGTGGCTTGGCACCTAAAATCCTCAAACTTTTGCAGATTTACAATTGAGAGCATCCTGTTGGGCTGTATCATCGCCTGGTATGGCAACTGCCCCCCCCTGCATTAGCAGGGCTCTCCAGAGGGTGGTGCGGTATGCCCAACGCATCATCGGGGGCAAACTACCTGCCCTCCAGGACACCTACAGCACCCAATGTCACAGGAAGGCCAAAAAGATAATCAAGGACAACAACCACCCGAGCCACTGCCTGTTCACCCCACTATCATCCAGAAGGCGAGGTCAGTACAGGTGCATCAAAGCTGGGACCGAGAGACTTCTATCTGAAGGCCATCAGACTGTTAAATAGCCATCACTAGCACATTAGAGGCTGCTACCCTATATACATGGACTTGAAATCCCTGGCCACTTTCATAATTGGATCACTAGTCACTTTAATAATGTTTACATATTTTGCATATACTGTATTCTATCCTATTCTACTGTATCTTAGTCTATGCCGCACTGACATTGCTCATCCAAATGTTTATATATTCTTAATTCCATTCCTTTACTTTAGATTGTGTGTATTGTTAGATATTACTTGCTAGATATTACTGCACTGTTGGAGCTAGAAACACAAGCATTTCGCTACACCCGCAATAACATCTGCTAAACACATGTACGAGACAAATACAATTTGATTTGAGCTACCTAATGTTAGTTGGCTACTAATACATCAAACTTGCCAGTATATTAACCAGTTAACTTGGGTGTTTGATGGCCGTTGTGAGGTCAGAACGCTTGGATCAACCCTACTCCTCGGCCAGTGTGTCCGAGAGCTAAACACTCTGAATTTACTAACGGACAATCTGACAACGCTCTGAATTTACAAACACCCAGAGGGCGCTCTGAGTGCACTCTGGCACTCCAGATTGAATTTACTAATGCACCCTACTCCTCGGCCAGAGCGTCCAGTGTGCGCTCTGAACGCCCCGAGAGCGAAACACTCTGAATGTACAAACGGACAATCTGACAATGCTCTGAATTTACAAACACTCAGAGCACACTCTGGCACTCCAGATTGAATTTAAGAACACGCCCGAAGTCGTATAAGTTCTAGCTACTAATTTGTTATGCTAAGAAGCTAGGAAGAGGTTGCATAGTCGTTTCTGAAATGAAAACCGGGGACATTTCCAGTTCGGTGGTCAATATATAATTAAAATATCCAATGTTATATTATCTATGAAATAAAAAAGGGGGACATTTCTGGTTTCATGTATTTAGTCTAACAGACACACTGTGATAGAGAAAACAACTATATTACAGAAACACTACAGACAAGACAGAACTGTCCGATCTGAACAGCCATTCAGTGGTCCTGGTAGAATAAGAGCAGAAGAGAACATGAGCAATATTGAAAAAACAGACAATAGTATATGTGAAATACTTAACAACATAATAAAGAAATAAGACGATGATGAGATTGGTAAATACATAATATACTTATACCAACCTAATCTGTATATTTCTCAGAAGAATGTATTTTCTTCAGGATTGCTCTGTCTTTGGCCAGCTTCTCCATGAACTCCTGCCAGGGGAGGTTGAAGTTTGTCTTCACAATAAGCATGGCCTTGATGGCAGGAACAGTGAACCTATTTCTTGCTGCTGTTCATAGATCATTCATTTGGGAGAACACTCTCGACTGGTGCATTACTTCCAGGTAAGCACATGACAACAGGCGCTAATCTAGCCAGGTTAGTGTGTGTGGGATGTTGTTCTCTTTGAAGTGGGTAACCACCGTGCTCCATATCTGACTAAGCGGTGTCTCAGATGTTTTCCATTCTTCAAGCGATCCCCCTTTAGGAACTCTTGCAGGCCATTAACCTCGTCACACAATACATCCTCATTGATGGTCACATTGGGGCATTTTTCCTGCAGTGTGCCTGCTGCCTTCTCTCTTCACACAGAGGTTGCCTTTTTAAAAGGAGACAATGTAAATCTTTTACATTATCTGTGTGCTTTCCCCATGCTTGCAAGTAGTTCACAGCCATAGTGAAGAATGATTGTGATSTTTTGAGAAAGCTCTCTTTAGACATGGCTCCATTTTCCTCCAGCTCTCTCAGAAGTCGTCTGACCAAAACTGGAATGAAGTTGTCATCACGTCTTGCAGTGAATTTTGCCTCAATGTTTCTCAGAATTGCAGCTGACTCCACAGCACAGCGGTCCTGGCCTCCAAGCATCTTGATCGTGTCACTGAATACGGTCAAGTTTCCATGGACAAAGTCCAGCCAAAGTTCAGTCAGTGGATCTTCGAACATTGTTCACAGGACAACAGGGCATTTGTCTTCAGAAAGAAAAAAGGATTTAAATGGCACATACATGTTCAGCACTCTTTCTAGAGCAGGGAGCATGGACAGCCAGCGAACATTGCTGTGTCCTAAAATGTTATGGTACTCCTGGCCAACAAACTCACAAAAGCCCTTCAGTCTTTCTACTCTGACGGTGAAAATATGAACATATCCAAATATCTTTGTGAGCAGGTACTCAACATCATATCCAACGCTGTTCTGGCCGTGTTATGAATGATGTGGGCAGGTACTCAACATCATATCCAACGCTGTTTCTGCCGTGTATGAATGATGTTGGCAGGTACTCAACATCATATCCAACGCTGTTCTGGCCGTGTTATGAATGAGTGAGGGCAGGTACTCAACATCATATCCAAGCTGTTCTGGCCGTGTTATGAATGATGTGGGCAGGTACTCAACATCATATCCAACGCTGTTCTGGCCGTGTTATGAATGATGTGAGCAGGTACTCAACATCATATCCAAAGCTGTTCTGGCCGTGTTATGAATGATGTGGGCAGGTACTCAACATCATATCCAACGCTGTTCTGGCCGTGTTATGAATGAGTGGAGCAGGTACTCAACATCATATCCAAAGCTGTTCTGGCCGTGTTATGAATGATGTGAGCAGGTACTCAACATCATATCCAACGCTGTTCTGGCCGTGTTATGAATGATGTGAGCAGGTACTCAACATCATATCCAAGCTGTTCTGGCCGTGTTATGAATGATGTGAGCAGGTACTCAACATCATATCCAAGCTGTTCTGGCCGTGTTATGAATGATGTGGGCAGGTACTCAACATCATATCCAAAGCTGTTCTGGCCGTGTTATGAATGATGTGAGCAGGTACTCAACATCATATCCAACGCTGTTCTGGCCGTGTTATGAATGATGTGAGCGGTACTCAACATCATATCCAACGCTGTTCTGGCCGTGTATGAATGATGTGAGCAGGTACTCAACATCATATCCAACGCTGTTCTGGCCGTGTTATGAATGATGTGAGCAGGTACTCAACATCATATCCAACGCTGTTCTGGCCGTGTTATGAATGATGTGAGCAGGTACTCAACATCATATAAACGCTGTTCTGGCCGTGTTATGAATGATGTGAGCAGGTACTCAACATCATATCCAACGCTGTTCTGGCCGTGTTATGAATGATGTGAGCAGGTACTCAACATCATATCCAACGCTGTTCTGGCCGTGTTATGAATGATGTGAGCAGGTACTCAACATCATATCCAACGCGTTCTGGCCGTGTTATGAATGATGTGAGCAGGTACTCAACATCATATCCAAGCTGTCTGGCCGTGTTATGAATGATGTGAGCAGGTACTCAACATCATATCCAAAGCTGTTCTGGCCGTGTATGAATGATGTGAGCAGGTACTCAACATCATATCCAACGCTGTTCTGGCCGTGTTATGAATGATGTGGGCAGGTACTTAACATATATCCAACGCTGTTCTGGCCGTGTTATGAAGATGTGGGCAGGTACTCAACATCATATCCAAAGCTGTTCTGGCCGTGTTATGAATGATGTGGGCAGGTACTCAACATCATATCCAACGCTGTTCTGGCCGTGTTATGAATGATGTGGGCAGGTACTCAACATCATATCCAACGCTTTTCTGGCCGTGTTATGAATGATGTGAGCAGGTACTCAACATCATATCCAACGCTGTTCTGGCCGTGTTATGAATGATGTGGGCAGGTACTCACATCATATCCAACGCTGTTCTGGCCGTGTTATGAATGATGTGAGCAGGTACTCAACATCATATCCAAAGCTTTTCTGGCCGTGTATGAATGATGTGGGCAGGTACTCAACATCATATCCAAAGCTGTTCTGGCCGTGTTATGAATGATGTGGGCAGGTACTCAACATCATATCCAAAGCTGTTCTGGCCGTGTTATGAATGATGTGAGCAGGTACTCAACATCATATCCAAAGCTGTTCTGGCCGTGTTATGAATGATGTGAGCAGGTACTCAACATCATATCCAAAGCTGTTCTGGCCGTGTTATGAATGATGTGAGCAGGTACTCAACAACATATCCAACGCTGTTCTGGCCGTGTTATGAATGATGTGAGCAGGTACTCAACATCATATCCAACGCTGTTCTGGCCGTGTATGAATGATGTGGCAGGTACTCAACATCATATCCAAAGCTGTTCTGGCCGTGTTATGAATGATGTGAGCAGGTACTCAACACACAATCCAACGCTGTTCTGGCCGTGTTATGAATGATGTGGGCAGGTACTCAACATCATATCCAAGCTGTTCTGGCCGTGTTATGAATGATGTGAGCAGGTACTCAACATCATTCCAAAGCTGTTCTGGCCGTGTTATGAATGATGTGGACAGGTACTCAACATCATATCCAAAGCTGTTCTGGCCGTGTTATGAATGATGTGGGCAGGTACTCAACATCATATCCAAAGCTGTTCTGGCCGTGTTATGAATGATGTGGGGCAGGTACTCAACATCATATCCAACGCTGTTCTGGCCGTGTTATGAATGATGTGGGCAGGTACTCAACATCATATCCAACGCTGTTCTGGCCGTGTTATGAATGATGTGGGCAGGTACTCAACATCATATCCAAAGCTGTTCTGGCCGTGTTATGAATGATGTGGCAGGTACTCAACATCATATCCAACGCTGTTCTGGCCGTGTTATGAATGATGTGGGCAGGTACTCAACATCATATCCAACGCTGTTCTGGCCGTGTTATGAATGATGTGAGCAGGTACTCAACATCATATCCAACGCTGTTCTGGCCGTGTTATGAATGATGTGGACAGGTACTCAACATCATATCCAAAGCTGTTCTGGCCGTGTTATGAATGATGTGGACAGGTACTCAACATCATATCCAACCTGTTTGGCCGTGTTATGAATGATGTGGACAGGTTACTCAACATCATATCCAAAGCTGTTCTGGCCGTGTTATGAATGATGTGGACAGGTACTCAATATCATATCCAAAGCTGTTCTGGCCGTGTTATGAATGATGTGAGCAGGTACTCAACATCATATCCAAAGCTGTTCTGGCCGTGTTATGAATGATGCGGGCAGGACAACCTAAGCCAATCACCTCCCGCTGCAGAGCATTTTTAACTTTGGTATGGACATTGACCCTCCCCAGCCTATTCAGTCCTCCAAAGTCGGCAGAGAATGTTTTCCAGGTTACATTTTTGGATGACCACCAGGACCTCAGCTGCAATTTCCTCTGCTGTTTCTCCATTCAATTCAACAAAATCAATCAGTTTTGTTTCCACAGATGTGCTGCCATCATATATCTTACATATCTGACTACTATTGGCAGCAGCTTTACATGTCCATGATTGGACGCATCAATGGACAGGGACACAAATTCAACCTGGTCTAGGTCCTGTGTTACCAAAGTAGTTGTCCATGTTGCTAATACGTTACTCACTATGGTGTCACATTTTGTCCAAGCACATGTAAACTTTGGCTCACAAAGCTTCCGTGTCAGTTGTGCTGTGCAGTCCATAGATCTGTAACTATGATTGTGTCACATAGTGTGGTATGCAAAGACACCCTCCTGCACAGCTAAACCATATTCTTCTTGGGAAGGCTCTACCTTCTTGAAGAATGTGGTGACAGAGGGCATACCAACACGGGCAATCAGAGAGGCTTTATGCTTTTTCGTCTGCTGATGTTCTACCACTGCCGTTCTTCTCCGGCTGTCAATTGAAAGAGGAATTACAAAGGGTGCCGTGAACAATTCTATCGTCTTGACCTGAGCGTATAAATGGAAATTTTCTCATGTTTTTCATAAAAAGTGCATTTCCGCTTCTTGGAAAGAGTCATTGTATCTCCTCTGTCTGTTCTTCTTCACTCTCCTTGTGTCACTCTTCTTACTCTCTTAACTTTTTCTTCTTCTCCAATCTTTCTCCTCCTCTTTTCTTCACTCGTCTTCCTTTCCTTCTCTTCACCTTTCCACCTCACTCTTCTACACTCTCCTTGCTTCACTCTTTTTACTCTCTTATTTTTTCCTTCTCCTTTCTCTCCAATCTGTATTAATAAACAGTATACTATTAGATAAAATACTTTGGTTAACAGATTCCCATTGCTTGCCTCATTTTTGTATTTTATCTCGAAAACATTGTTTGGAATAATAAATTGGCAGGTTCTGTAACCATATCTTTACCTTTCCTTCTCTGTCTCGTTCACTCTTCTTCCTATCCAGTCTTCCTCCTCTCCACTACTAATGTTATCCATGAACATTTCTAAATATATTTTCACACTACTTATTATAATGCCAAACCATTAAAATTGTAATCTACAGAAATATTCTCAGAATTAATTGTGCATTCATTTAATATAATCATATTTTCAAAATAGCCCGTCCACTGCATGTTTACATGTGAACGTTTTTTAACCTAGCTACCATAACAGTAGCTAGCTAACTTAGTCTACATAGCTAACGTTAGCTAGCATAACCTATTTAAAACCTTATAGAGCAGATAATCTATCTATATAATAAATTGTGACATAACATCACTAGCTAGTATCTCAAACGATTGTAACTTACCTGGCTTGAAAAGACGTGTGTGGTGATGTTGTGGATTCACTTGATACTTGCTAGCTTCTGGCCGAGTTTTCCACAGCAGTTTTCTCTAAAACTATCGCGAGCAAGTAGTTAGTAGAAGAAGAGTGAATGAAGCTGCTATAGCGAGCAGCCCCCTCTGTTGGCCTAAACAAGCACAACGCGATTGAGAATGTCAAACCGGTAGGCTCTGCTGGCCGGGTCTTTCTTGCCAAGTAAAGTATCTCACTTTGCGGTCTGTTTTTAACCACAGTTAAAACGGGACATTTCCGACGACTCTGCTGTGTCAGTCTAGAATAGGGTGACCAGATGTCCCCGTTTTTTCGGGACAGTCCCTGTTTTGGTGGCCTGTCCCGGCTGGAGCTGTCCCGGAAAATGGGACGTCTGGTCACCCTATTCTAGACTGACAAGCAGAGTCTCATCTGGATTATTACGATCTTGGTGCGTCAAGGCCTGGAGGTTTACCGTGGTTGGGAGCCGCTCCCAGTCCTGGGGGAGAATACAAGGATTTGTTTTTGTTCAGTTGTAGTGTGTTGTGTGGGTTGGTTCAGACTGAGGGACTACCGCCCACGGCTGGCTCCTCGTAACTTGGATCTTCCAGTCAGATCCATATCTGCCAGTAGATAAACAATGTGAGCATACTGTGTGTGTGTGTGTGTGTTGTGTGTGTGTGTGTGTGTGTGTGGTGTGTGTGTGTTGTGTGTGTGTGTGTGTGTGTGTTGTGTGTGTGTGTGTGTGTGTGTGTGTGTGTGTGTGTGTGTGTGTGTGTGTGTGTACAGTCATGTATAGACCCTCTATGTTGTTGCCAATGGCTCCGTGGACGGTCTAATGTTGAGCATCTGGAGGGTCCTGCTCAGCCCTGAGTCAATTATAGAACAGGCCCAGCCTCTCTCTCCGTCACACACACACACACACACACACACACACACACACAACACACACACACACACACACACACACACACACACACACCACACAGCACAACGAAAGTCTTGTGAAACATATAGCTCCCTCTTTCACAACTCGTCTTGTTTGTACATTCAGTGATTCCTCCTCGGTTCCTCTGCTGACGCATATTTCGTGAATCACACCAATCGTGTGACTTCCTCCTCTGATTCAGGGGCCTAATTCGGGGGAGGTTATCGGAGGCCCCTTGGGACACACCCGGGCCCTCACGTGTGGCTACAATCACTCTCCTTTACTGAAAGAATGTCACTACTGTATTGTACTACATTGATGACTCACTGCGACCCCATATTATAGAGAAATGCATAAGTGTGACTGGGTATGAATCAGTGTTCACTGGAAACAAAACTCATGATATATGGATAATTTACTAGACCCCTGATGACTGACACATTGAACAGGTTGAAAATGTGACATTTGACATAGATGACTTGCGCCAGACATTGTGTTTTCCTTGATGGCCAAAAAGCTAAATTTTAGTCTCATCTGACCAGAGTACCATCTTCCACGTTTGGGGAGTCTCCCACATGCCTTTTGGCGAACACCAAACGTGTTTGCTTATTTTTTTCTCTAAGCAATGGCTTTTTTTTGGCCATTCTTCCATAAAGCCCAGCTCTGTGGAGTGTATGGCTTAAAGTGGTCCTATGGACAGATACTCCAATCTCCGCTGTGGAGCTTTGCAGATCCTTCAGGGTTATCTTTGGTCTCCTTGTTGCCTCTCTGATTAATGCCCTCCTTGCCTGGTCCGTGAGTTTTGGTGGGCGGCCCTCTCTTGGCAGGTTTGTTGTGGTGCCGTATTCTTTCCATTTTTTTATAATGGATTTAATGTTGCTCCGTGGGATGTTCAAAGTTTCGGATATTTTTTTATAACCCAACCCTGATCTGTACTTCTCCACAACTTTATCCCTGACCTGTTTGGAGAGCTCCTTGGTCTTCATGGTGTCACTTGCTTGGTGGTGCCCCTTGCTTAGTGGTGTTGCAAACTCTGGGGCCTTTCAGAACAGCTGTATATATACTGAGATCATGTGACAGATCATGTGACACTTAGATTGCACACAGGTGGACTTTGTTTAACTAATTATGTGACTTCTGAAGGTAATTGTTTGCACCAGATCTTATTCAGGGGCTTTATAGCAAAGGGGGTGAATACATATGCACGCACCACTTTTCCATTTATATTTAATTTAGAATTTCTTGAAACAATTTGGACTATTTTGTGTGTCCATTACATGAAATCCAAATAAAAATCTATTTAAATGACAGGTTGTAATGCAACAAAATAGGAAAAACGCCAAGTGGAATTAATATTTTTGCAAGGCACTGTATCTAGTAGTGTACTGTTTATTTAGAAAAGTGGGTTGGGACATTCCTTGTGTGTTGAAATTGCAGTTTCAACATACGTTTTTTCTTTTATCGGTTTACCTTTCTTTGAATTCAGTTTTCGTGGCACTGCCTCTAACTTGTGTTATCACTCTATCGGGGATAGCCCTCTCCCCCTGCTGTGTGTGGTATTGATTGTGTCTTTAACAATACTTATTGGTTACACTAGGCGGCAACTACGGAAACATCTGTGTGTCTGGAGATCTCTCTCTCTCTCTCCTCTCTGTCTGATCCTTTGTCACCTCCAATATACCGTATTCACTGACAGACCTCTGCTCCACCCATCTCAAGCTGGGGACAGATTTTTGGATCAGTGATGTTTTGGGGTGACGAAGCTACCTAGGAACTACTATAYAGAAGAGATGAAAAGTAAACCCTTTAGACAGTGGACATATTGTAAAGGTGTGTTCATTTTGCCTGGCTACCCAGACTCCTTGCTCTGACCAAACGCTACACCATGCCAACGGACGTTAGTTTAGCGAACGACAGAGCAGTGGAATAATTTTGTAACAGTAATGCTACTGTTTTTACTGCAGCTGTGCTAACCACGGTACAGGTGAGTCTTTTCAAACCACCCTTTCAAGTTTTTCTAGTGACCACTAGGGGGTAGCGAGGTGGTCACTGTGCCAAAGGGAAACAAGTGGATGACCCCGTGGTGATGTCACAAACTAAAAAAGCTAAATCATAGGGACAAAATAGAAAGAAAGAGCTAAATGGCAGTTGCTTTTGAAAATAACTGTTTTAGGTTTATTCAAGAGAGAGAGAGAGAGAGAGAGAGAAAAGAAGGATTAGGCTAGGAGTGAGGGGGATAGGGCAGAGAGAGTGTGAAGGAGGGAGTGGGAGGAGTGGTTTGTTCATACTTAGCGGCTGTACAGTATATATAACTCAGTTGTTTAGCCTGACAGTGCAGTGAATTAGAAGAGAGTGAGGGAGAAAGGGAGACAGACTTTCTCTCTGTGTATGAATTACCGAGAAAGCAGCAGAAAATAATATCATCTTTTACAGGACTGGGTTTTTCTATTGGATTACAAACAAGAAGAGAGATTTCCACAGAACACACATACAAGGTAAAATGGATTACCTCTTTCCCTCTCTCTGAGCCAGATCAGACAGGTCCAGGATTCACATTATTATCAACATTTTTTAACAAACATTTTGGAAATAGTTTTGATGGTAAACAACAAAATAAATAAAGCTAGTTAGATTTCCTTGGCTATGCTAGTTTTGTTATAATGTGATTGTAATTAGCATTTACTGTGACTAGTTTCAGTTATGTTCAGGCTTCCTAATCAGATTCTTAGGAAAGTTTGTTTTCAGAGTTTGACTAGTTTTCTAGTTAAATAAAGGTTTAATTAAAAAAACAATGATTTAACCCACATATAATACTACGAAATTAGACTTGATATGTGGAACAAGTGACATAAAAATGTCTGAAAGTGTAGTGTACATCTTGTTATGTATTCTAGATACTAAGATTATTGCTCATTTTGTTTTTGTACTGTGTCTCCTGTTTTATACCAAGGGAGGTTTGTGTGACACCTGTAAAATAAATGGTTGCTTTGTTTAGTGTATCCTTGAGTTGAGAATAAAAGTAAACAGAACTCAAGGACTCCATGACACACTCTTAGAACTCTCTAGAAATACCTCACTCCATTGAAATGCTTTTAGACTGATTCTGACTGTGAGTGATTGAGTTACCTAGTGGGTTGTGAAGCAATGTTTCAAAGTTCAGCTGATCCTATTTGTCTGTATGTGAAGAGAGGTGAGAGAGAAAAGAGAGTTGGTGTGTGTGTCTATGCGTGTGCGTGTGTGTGTGTGTTTGCTTGCGTGCATGTGTTTGTTTGTCTGGCTGTCTCAGCACAGGTGAATGATACTGCCCAGGTGAGATGAAACCAGGGTGTGTTGAGCTTGTTCAGTGTTCTACCCTCATGACTCCATACAATATGAGGCAGACAGGCAGCCGGCAATGGACTCTGGAAGTTGTTGAGCAGCTGGTTCTAGGGCACTGCATCCCTCTGATTTGCAGTCGTTATGGGTTATAATAACTGTGGAATGTCTATAAGTTGGTTGTGCGATGAGGCTATGGTGGCTTGCATATGCCTGTTTTACTGTGCTGGAGGGATCAACAGCAAGGCTACAGCTGACAACAGTACTGTGCCATTCTGTATGTCTGAGGCGCTACCATGGAACCAAAGCAAGGCTACAGCTGACAACAGTACTGTACCATTCTGTATGTCTGAGGCGCTACCGTGGAACCAAAGCAAGGCTACAGCTGACAACAGTACTGTGCCATTCTGTATGTCTGAGGCGCTACCGTGGAACCAAAGCAAGCTCACAGCTGACAACAGTACTGTGCCATTCTGTATGTCTGAGGCGCTACCGTGGAACCAAAGCAAGGCTACGCTGACAACAGTACTGTACCATTCTGTATGTCTGAGGCGTTACCGTGGAACCAAAGCAAGGCTACAGCTGACACAGTACTGTGCCATTCTGTATGTCTGAGACGCTACCGTGGAACAAAGCAAGGCTACAGCTGACTACAGTACTGTGCCATTCTGTATGTCTGAGACGCTACCGTGGAACCAAAGCAAGGCTACAGCTGACTACAGTACTGTGCCATTCTGTATGTCTGAAGACGCTACCGTGGGAACCAAAGCAAGGCTACAGCTGACTACAGTACTGTGCCATTCTGTATGTCTGAGACGCTACCGTGGAACCAAAGCAAGGCTACAGCTGACTCAGTACTGTGCCATTCTGTATGTCTGAGACGCTACCGTGGAACCAAAGCAGGCTACACGCTGACTACAGTACTGTGCCATTCTGTATGTCTGAGGCGCTACCGTGGAACGAAACTGGAACGAGACTGGACCCAGCAGGCCGTATCATATTCACAGGGATTAGATTTTAATTGCACCTTTATTTAACTAGGCAAGTCAGTTAAGAACAATTTCTTATTTTGGTTAACTGCCTTGTTCAGGGGCAGAGCAACAGATTTTTACCTTGTCAGCTCGGGGATTCGATCTAGCAACCTTTCGGTAGTTGGTGATGGTGTTTGGTCATGGTGTTGTTGATGATGGTGTTTGGTCATGGTGTTGCCGGTGGTGTTAATGGTAGTTGGTCATGGTGTTGATGGTGGTGTTAATGGTAGTTGGTCATGGTGTTGATGGTGGTGTTAATGGTAGCTGATGATGGTGTTTGGTCATGATGTTGATGGTGGTGTTAATGGTAGTTGGTCATGGTGTTAATGGTGGTGTTAATGGTAGTTGGACATGGTGTTAATGGTAGTTGATGATGGTGTTTGGTCATGGTGTTAATGGTGGTGTTAATGGTAGTTGGTCATGGTGTTGATGGTGGTGTTAATGGTAGTTGAGGATGGTGTTTGGTCATGGTGGTGTTAATGGTAGTTGGTCATGGTGTTAATGGTGGTGTTAATGGTAGTTGGTCATGGTGTTAATGGTAGTTGGTGATGGTGTTTGGTCATGGTGTTAATGATGGTGTTATTGGTAGTTGGTGATGGTGCTTGGTCATGGTGGAGGTTGGTAATGGTGTTAATGGTATTTGGTGATGTGTTGGTGGTGGTTGGTCATGGTGGTGATGGTGTTTGGGGCTGGTGATGGTAGTTGGTGATGGTTGATGATGGTGGTGATGATATTTGGTGCTGATGGTGGTTGGTGCTGATGGTGGTTGGTAATGGTGTTTGTAATGGTGGTGTTGATGATACACACACACACAAACACACACAATAAGATGTGGCTGGGGGCCATTGTATGTCCGTCCCATGGCTGTGCAGAGAGTTCACACACCAGCTAAAAAACATGGCAATCAGGGATAGCAAATATATATATATATATATATATATATATATATATATATATATATATATATATATATATATATATATATATATATATATATATATATATATATATATATATATATATATATACACTGCTGTGTTAAGGTGTGGTCAAGATTCTCTCCATGTCGGAGTGGCATTGACTAAAATACAATAAAATAGAATACAGTATAAACATATGAAATGAGTAAAGCAGTATATTAATAAACAGTATTAAAGTGACCAGGGATTCTATGTCTATGTACAGTGCCTTTGGAAAGTATTCAGACTCCTTGACTTTTTCCACATTTTCTTACGTTAGAGCCTTATTCTAAAATGTATCTATTAAATAAAAATCCTCAGTAATCTACACAAAATACCCCATACTGACAAAGCAAAAACAGTTTTTTAAATGTATTAAAAATACAAAACAGAAATACCTTATTAACATAAGAATTCAGACCCTTTGTTATTAGACTCGAAATTGAGCTCAGGTGCATCATGTTTACATTGATCATCATTGAGATGTTTCTACAACTTGATTGGAGTCTACCTGTGCTAAATTCAATTGATTGGACATGATTTGGAAAGGCACCAAACCGACTATATATGGTCCCACGGTTGACCAAGGCCCTTCTTGGTCAACCGTGCATGTCAGAGCAAAAACCAAGCAATGAGGTCGAAGGAATTGTCCGTAGAGCTCTGAGACAGGATGTGTCGAGGCACAGATCTGGGGAAGGGAACCAAAACATGTCTGCAGCATTGAATGTCACCAAGAACACAGTGGCCTCTATCATTCTTAAATGGAAGAAGTTTGGAACCACCAAGACTCTTCCTAGAGCTGGCCGCCCGGCCAAATTGAGCAATCAGGGGAGAAGGGCCTTGGTCAGGCAGGTGACCAAGAACCCGATGGTCACTCTGACAGAGCTCTAGAGTTCCTCTATGGAGATAGGAGAACCTTCCAGAAGGACAACCATCTCTGGAGCCCTCCACCAATCAGGCCTTTATGGTAGAATGGCCAAACGGAAGCCACTCCTCAGTAAAAGGCACATGACAGTCTACTTGGAGTTTGCCAAAAAGGGACCGAAAGACTCTCAGACCATGAGGAACAAGATTCTCTGGTCTGATGAAACCAAGATTGAACTCTTTGGCCTGAATGCCAAGCGTCACATCTGGAGGAAACCTGGCAACATTTCCCAGGACATAGACTTAAATTCTTGTTAATCTACCTGAATTGTCCAATTTACAGTAACTGTTACAGTTAAAGAATATCATGCTATTGTTTGAGGAGAGTGCACAATTTTTAACATAAAGTTATTAATAAACAAATTCGGCACATTTGGGCAGTCTTGGCACAAAATTTTGAACAGAAAAGCAATGGTTCATTCGATCAGTCTAAAAAATTTCACAAACAATGATGCCATCTAGTGGCCCAAAATGTAATTTTTCAGGACCCTGTCTTTCAAAGAAAATTCGTAAAAATCCAAATAGCTTCACAGATCTTCATTGTAAAGGGTTTAAACACTGTTTCCCATGCTTCTTCAATGACCCATAAACAATTAATTAACGGTCGTTAATACACTAACAGCTTACAGACGGTAGGCAATTAAGGTCACAGTTATGAAAACTTAGGACACTAAAGAGGCCTTTCTACTGACTCTGAAAAACACCAAAAGAAAGATGCCGAGGGTTCCTGCTCATCTGCGTGAACGTGCCTTAGGCATGCCGCAAGGAGGCATGAGGACTGCAGATGTGGCCAGGTCAATAAATTGCAATGTCCGTACTGTGAGACGCCTAAGACAGTGGCAGACCACGTGTAACAACACCTGCACAGGATCGGTACATCCGAACATCACACCTGCGGGACAGGTACAGGATGGCAACAACAACTGCCCGAGTTACAGCAGGAATGTCCAATCCCTCCATCAGTGCTCAGACTGTCTGCAATAGGCTGAGAGAGGCTGGACTGAGGGCTTGTAGGCCTGTTGTAAGGCAGGTCCTCAGCAGACATCACCGGCAACAATGTTGCCTTTGGGCACAAACCCACCGTTGCTGTACCAGACAGGACTGGCAAAAACTGCTCTTCACTGACGAGTTGCGGTTTTGTCTCACCAGGGGTGATGGTCGGATTCGCGTTTATCGTCAAAGGAATGAGCCTTAGCACTGAGGCCTGTACTCTGGAGGTGGAGGGTCCGTATGGTGGAGGGTCCGTTATGATCTGGGGTGGTGTGTCACAGCATCATTGGACTGAGCTTGTTGTCATTGCAGATAATCTCAATGCTGTGCGTTTCAGGGAAGACATCCTCCTCCCTCACGTGGTACCCTTCCTGCAGGCTCATCCTGACGGGACCCTCCAGCATGACAATGCCACCAGCCATACTGCGCGTGATTTCCTGCGAGACAGGAATGTCAGTGATCTGCCATGGCCAGTGAAAAGCCCGGATCTCAATCCCATTGAGCACGTCRGGGACCTGTTGGATCGGAGGGTGAGGGCTAGGGCCATTCCCCCCAGAAATGTCCWGGAACTTGCAGGTGCCTTGGTGGAAGAGTGGGTTAACATCTCACAGCAAGAACTGGCAAATCTGATGCAGTCCAAGAGGAGGAGATGCACTGCAGTACTTAATGCAGTTGGTGGCCATACCAGATACTGACTGTTACTTTTGATTTTGACCCCCCCTTTGTTCAGGGACACAATATTCCATTTCTGTTGGTCACATGTCTGTGGAACTTGRTCAGTTTATGTCTCAGTTGTTGAATCTTGTTATGTTCATACACATATTTACACATGTTAAGTTTGCTGAGAATAAACGCAGTTGACATTGAGAGGACGTTTCTTTTTCTGCTGACTTTACATTATGGCCTTTCTCTTGCATMTCAAAGATGATGGTACAAAAAAACATAAAAGAACGGTTGTTTTTTTCTTTGTATTATCTTTTACCAGATATATACTGTGTGATATTCTACTACATTCCTTTCACATTTCCATAAACGTGAAAGTGTTTCCTTTCAAATGGTACAAAGAATATGCATATCCTTGCTTCAGGGCCTGAGCTACTGTCACGCCCTGACCTTAGTTATCTATGTTTTCTTTATTATTTTGGTTAGGTCAGGGTGTGACGAGGGTGGGTATGCTTGTTTTGTATTATCTAGGGTTTTTGTATGTCATGGGGTGTTAATAATTCTAGGCATATGTAGGTCAATGGTGGCCTGAATTTGTTCCCAATCAGAGGCAGCTGTTTATCGTTGTCTCTGATTGGGGACCATATTTAGGTTGCCATTTTCCCTTGGGTATTTGTGGGTTCTTGTCTATGTCTTGTCTTGTCTATGCCTGTTCAGCACTCTTTGTATAGCGGTTCGGTTTTTTGTTTTGTTCAGTGTTCATTCTTATAATAAAGAGAATGTACGCATACCACGCTGCACCTTGGTCTCCTCCATACGACGGCCGTGACAGCTACAGGCAGTTAGATTTGGGTATGTAATTTTAGGTGAAAATTGAAGAAATGGGTTTTAAGGTGGTTCTTCAATACTTGTTGGATGCTAATTTGTTGACTGTCGAGCTGTTTAATTATACTGTGATATTTTCACACATGATCATCTGATCCAGGTAGGAATTTTCCAAATAACAGCCAAGTGACTGTTGTGATAGCGCACGCATGCAATGCAAGTGCTGGACAAAAGGTGTCTTATTAGCAGTGGTGGAAAAAGTACTCAATTGTCATACTTGAGTAAAAGTAAAGATACCTTAATAGAAAATAACTCAAGTAAAAGTGAAAGTCACCCAGTAAATAAACAATTTAAAGGCAATGTTACCGAATACTAATTGAGGGTATGGGAACGTTTGACCCCATGGGAATGTGATGAAAGAAATAAAAGCTGAAATAAATCATCCTCTCTACTATTATTCTGACATTTCACATTCTTAAAATAAAGTGGTGATCCTAATTGACCTAAGACAGGGAATTTTTACTTGGATTAAATGTCAGGAATTGTGAAAAACTGAGTTTAAATGTATTTGGCTAAGGTGTATGTAAACTTCCGACTTCAACTGTATATATAGTACATGTGCTCTGTAGGACATGATAGAGAGAGGCGTGGTCTGTAGGACAGGACAGAGAGAGGCGTGGTCTGTAGGACAGGACAGAGAGAGGCGTGGTCTGTAGGACAGGACAGAGAGAGGCATGGTCTGTAGGACAGGACAGAGAGAGGCCTGGTCTGTAGGACAGGATAGAGAGGGAGGCCTGGTTTGTAGGACAGGATAGAGGCGTGGTCTGTAGGACAGGATAGAGAGAAAGGCGTGGTCTGTAGGACAAGATGGAGAGAGGTGTGGTCTGTAGGACAGGATAGAGAGAGAGGCGTGGTCTGTAGGACAGGATAGAGAGAGAGGCGTGGTCTGTAGGACAGGATAGAGAGAGAGGCGTGGTTTGTAGGACAGGATAGAGAGAGAGGCATGGTTTGTAGGACAGGATGGAGAGAGAGGCCTGGTCTGTAGGACAGGATAGAGAGAGGTGTGGTCTGTAGGATAGGATAGAGAGGTGTGGTTTGTAGGACAGGATAGAGAGAGGCGTGGTCTATATAGGACAGGCTAGAGAGAGGCGTGGTCTGTATAGGACAGGATGGAGAGAGAGAGAAAGAGGCATGCTCTTTGGGACATTTCCTGAACAGGATAGAGAGAGGTGTGGTCTGTAGGATAGGATAGAGAGAGGTGTGGTTTGTAGCACAGGATAGAGAGAGGCGTGGTCTATATAGGACAGGATAGAGAGAGGCGTGGTCTGTATAGGACAGGATGGAGAGAGAGAGAAAGAGGCATGCTCTTTGGGACATTTCCTGAAGCGTCTGTCAGATTAGCTCTGACAGACAGCAGGAAGTTTGTTTCCATGATGACGTGATAGCCTCATACTCTCATGTTGATGATAATAATGTCACAACCCCCGTTTTTGACTGAGCGGTGGTGGAATGTCCCTTTTTTAATAAACAGTGAAGTATTGCATTGAGTGCTATTTTAGTGTGGCCGCATCGAACAACGTATTATGCAAAGAGACCCCAGAGGGCCATATTTATAGCACTTACAGGCTTTGTCCCAAATGTAACCCTATTCTCTACATAGTGCACTACTTTTGACCAGGGCTGCACCCTATTCCCTATAAAGTGCACTACTTTTGACCAGAGTACTATGGTCCCTGGTCAAAAGTAGTGCACTTTATAGGGAAAAAGGTGTCATTTGGGACATTGACACAGTCTAGTCTCAGACCTGAAACCATTGAAATACAGTAACAGTATTGGGCAGTTCATTCTTTGCAGCTTTACCTTTCTCTTCATCAAAAGTATAGATTTGCACTGTTCAAATACAGTAGAACATTCTGTGAATGCTATAGAGTTCTTTGAAGAGTAGCGTAAGGCTTTGTGGAGAGGTCCCTTAAAATCTTGACCTAACCTGTTAGATGTAAACGCCCCAATTTCGAAAGTGAGTATACACCTCAACAATTTATAGCTATTTTTACCAGAAAGGTGAGATTTTAATCTGTTTTGGAGTATGCAGCATTCCTAGTTATTGTTGATGGCCCTCTCATTACCTTTGGGTATGTCTATTTAGGCGAAAATCTACATTTTGCCATCATCATCCAAGGTATGTCAAAACTACATAATATACAAAGTGATATGTTCCATACTTGTTGATTATAAACGCTTATTACATAAAAAGGTGCTATGTTACTATTCTTACTAGTTATGTTGAAATAATCTAAACCCAAATGACAGGCCGTATTAAAAAAGTTCTGAAACAAGAGGTATTCTGTTGTCTTGAGACCTCTCATAGGAAGCGGTTTAAACAAATACAGTACTTTAATCATCAGTTGCTTACACTAGGTTCACCCTTTGAATCAAATCAAATTTATGTTTGTATGTTATTACAGTTAGTTGATGCTTTTGATACACTGTATGACCCTGTTAAAGGTTGTGAGTGGATTGTTTCATAAAGGAACCAGATGAACGTGGGTGTTATCACGGGTTGATATTTCAGTCCACTGTGAAGGGAAACCTTGCAGAGTAGGCATGCAGCTCAGGCTTCCTCCTCCTTCTCCTCATCCTCCTCATCCTCATCCTCCTCCACCTCCTCCTCCGTCTCCTCATCCTCCTCCTCCTCCTTCTCCAGCTTCTTCTCCAGCTCCTCCTCCTTCCATCTTCCTAAGAACTCTCTCCAGCTGTTAAATGACCCACTGAGTATGACTTTTGGGCCTGCTGTTAGATTTGAATATATTCTCCTACTGTTAGACCTACATATCTCACTTGTTGATCTCTAAGCAGGACTAGGCCTGTCATCTTATTCCAAAATAATCTATTAGGATTTTGACAAATGTCTGACCTGACACTCTAGCAGTGTCTACATAACAACTTCTGACCTGCTCACAGCATCCTAACAGATGTTCTTCTTTGTCCCTTCTGTCAGGGTAGAAATGAAGCTTCTAGCGGCCATAGCAGTGGTGCTCCTCCTGGTGGTGGCAGAGAGTATGGTGGCCAGAGGCGCATCCAGGAGGACCAAGAGGGAGCTGATGAGCCCGCTGCACATGGGGGGAATCAGGGACCCGTTTGGGTCGTACTGCGAGCGGAGAGGGGGCTGCTGCCCGGGCCGGGACGACCAGTGTACGGTGCCCTACCTGGACACCATCTGTTACTGTGACCTGTTCTGTAACCGCACCGTCTCCGACTGCTGCCCCGACTTCTGGGGCCACTGTCTGGGCATCTCACCCCCTTTCATTGGTAAGTGAGAGGGTGTGTGTGGGGAGGGGGGTGTGGTGCGGCTGGGGGGGTGGGGGGTTGTATGGTGTGTGTATGGGCCTGCCACTTAGGATTCAAACAGAAAGGCCCAGTATAGTGGCAGACCTGTAGAGTAGCCAAAGTATACAGGTCCCACACTGAGTGGCTAGTATGGGACTACTGAATGAATGACAACTACCAACTGCTAATCCTACGCACAGGCAAAGTTATGTGTTCAACTGTCACAGTACATTAGGTAGGAGGTCCCATTGGCCTGTGAAACCTTAGCACACTGTGGTAAAATAAAATMTTATTTGTCACATGCTTCACAAACAACAGGTGTAGACTAACAGGGAAGTGCTTACGGACACTTCCCAAAAATGCTGAAAGAAAAAAAGAGAAATATTATTTTTCTATTAACTCAAAGAATAAATACACATGAGTAGCGATAACTTGGCTATATACACAGGGGACCAGTACCGAGTCGATGTGCAGGGGTACGAGGTAATTAAGGTAGATGTATACATATAGGTATGGATAAAGTGACTAGTTAACAGGATAGACAATAGACAGTAGCAGCAGTGTATGTGATGAGTCAAAAGAGATTAGCGCAACAAGGGTTCACTGGTTCACTTTCTCTGCTTTCACAGTATAAACATGCTTCACATACACTATAACTCTGCTAGTTGTTGTGGAGGTGTAAAATGTTCTGCTGGCAGCAGGGCCCAACCTGAGAAGAGACCAGGAACTACAGTAGTCTTCTTATTAGTCTGAGACAGAGGGAGGGGGGAGGTCAGGAGAAAGAATGCACACTATGCAGAGAGAGGGAGAGATAGGCGACGGGAACGGGACAGGAGGTAGGGAGAGGTCGAGGTAGGTATGTGCTCGCTAGATGACAGGGAGGTTGCGTTTCCCAAAAGAGATTAACACACCTTAGCCTATGGGAGAAAGAGAAAGGAGTGACACCTTCATTTCTCACTCTCTCTACCTCACTTGCTCTTTCCCATCTCTCAGCTCACCTTATCAGAGAGCAGCTCAGACAAACTGTAGGATAAATTCCAAAACCTATTCATTCAAATCAAGACAAATCACACACTCACCCCCCTTTTGACCTCCTCCTTTTCCGCAGCAACAAGCTTCCGTCCCTCTCCTCGCCCCAACCTGGGCTCGAACCAGGGACCCTGTGCACACATCAACAACAGCCACCCACGAAGCATCGTTACCCATCGCGCCACAAAAGCCGCGGCTCTTGCAGAGCAAGGGGAACAACTACTTCAAGGTCTCAGAGCGAGTGACGTCACCGATTGAAACGCTATTAGCGCGCACCACAGCTAACTAGCTAGCCATTTCACATCGGTTACACTAGTTCCCACTCCACAGAACCATTAGCTTAAGGGTTAGGGTTAGGTTAACCTCTCCTAAGGTCCAACTCCACAGAACCACTGGCTGAAGTTAAGGATTAGGGTTCGGTTTAGGTTCACCTCTCCTAGTTCCCACTCCACAGAACCACTATGGAGTAGTGATGGAGTTAGAAGAGTTTATCGATACACTCGTGAGTTAATATACTGTAAGAAACATAATAAAAAAATCCCATCAAAATCCATTCAGTTTAAGCTAGAGATATCTATTTTTTTGCATGGGCTGCGTCTCAATCCACCACATCTGCCGATGTCGGCCCACCGTATCTGCAGCTACGGCTGTGTTTGTCAGACTATGAGACATCCCGAAAATTGTTCTTCTCACGAAAACGTCTGTAGTGTCATGGGACTCGTCTGAAGTCGGTAACGCTGATGTGCCAACTGTCTGTACTGTAGCGTCCGAAACCATGTAGGCTACAAACCAATATTTTGCTCTACGTGCCACGGGACTCGTCTGAAGGTAACCCATACAAATCAATGGAATTATGGAGGTCGTTTTGTGCCAACAAAAATAAAGGGTTAATATATGTGTCCCAAAAATACAATATTTTCTGAGCTTTCCTTATGTCTCCTAGATATAGGACAGACACTTCAAAACCGTTCTGTTAACTCTCTCAACTACACCCACACAGCCAGGGTGTTACTGTTAACTCTCTCACTACACACCTCCAGCACCAGGATGTTACTGTTAACTCTCTCACTACACACCTCACAGCCAGGGTGTTACTGTTAACTCTCTCACTACACCTCACAGCCAGGATGTTACTGTTAACTCTCTCACTACACACCTCACAGCCAGGATGTTACTGTTAACTCTCTCACTAACACCTCACAGCCAGGTGTTACTGTTAACTTTCTCACTACACCTCAAGCCAGGATGTTACTGTTAACTCTCTCACTACACACCACAGCCAGGATGTTACTGTTAACTCTCTCACTACACCTCACAGCCAGGATGTTACTGTTAACTCTCTCACTACACACCTCACAGCCAGGGTGTTACTGTTAACTCTCTCACTACACACTCACAGCCAGGGTGTTACTGTAACTCTCTCACTACACCCTCACAGCCAGGATGTTACTGTTAACTCTCTCACTACACACCTCACAGCCAGGGTGTTACTGTTAACTCTCTCACTACACACTCACAGCCAGGATGTTACTGTTAACTCTTCACTACACACCTCACAGCCAGGGTGTTACTGTTAACTCCTCACTAACACACCTCACAGCCAGGATGTTACTGTTAACTCTCTCACTACACACTCACAGCCAGGTGTTACTGTTAACTCTCTCCACTACACCCTCACAGCCAGGATGTTACTGTTAACTCTCTCACTACACACCTCACAGCCAGGATGTACTGTTAACTCTCTCACTACACACTCACAGCCAGGTGTTACTGTTAACTCTCTCACTACACACCTCACAGCCAGGATGTTACTGTTAACTCTCTCACATACAACACTTCACAGCCAGGATGTTACTGTTAACTCTCCTACAACACCTCACAGCCAGGGTTGTTACTGTTAAATTCTCACTCACACCACCTCACAGCCAGGGTGTTACTGTACTCTCTTCACTACACAACTACCTCAGCCAGGTGTTACTGTTACAATCTCTCACATACAGACAATAACACACTCACAGCCAGGATGTTACTGTTAACTGCTCTCACTTAAACAACGAACAACACTCAACAGCCAGGATGTTACTGTTAATCTCCTCACTACAGCACCACACCTCAACCAGCCAGGGTGTTACACGTTAACTCTCTCACTACACACTCCAGAACAGATGTTTACTGTTAACCTCTCTCACTAAGCAAACACCTTCACAACCAGGGTGTTTACCTGGGGTTAACTCTCTCACTACACACCTCACAACCAGGGTGTTACTGTTAACTCTCTCACTACACACCTCACAGCCAGGATGTTACTGTTAACTCTCTCACTACACACCTCACAGCCAGGGTGTTAATGTTAACTCTCTCACTACACACTGTGTGTGGGTGTGTGTTTGTGGACACGTGGGTGCCTGCATGGCTGGTAGCTTGGGTGCTTTCCCTCTCCTGCTGGCGTTTGAGCACGCCTGTGTGTGACCCTCATGCCTGCGTGCCTTTGTGTGTCTGTGTGTCTGTGTCTGGAGTGTGTAGTGTAAATGATCCATGGTATCACCATCTTAAAACAATTCCATATGTTAGCACCCCCCCAACGGCTTAGACTTTTAGAGGTAATGAGACAGACAGACAGACAGACAGACAGACAGACAGACAGACAGACAGACAGACAGACAGACAGCTAGCTAGCTAGCTAGCTAGCTGAAGGAGGAGTAGCTGCTGGAGTGTTACTGTGTTACTACCATAAATCACACAGCAGTCTCCTGCAGGGCACGGCCCAACACAGCGTTAGCTTCTGACCCTCCTCCTACAAAAGGGGAGTGTTAGAGGTCAGCAGAGATGGTGTAGATATCTGTCCCAGTCAGTCCAGGACTTCAACTGAACATTGGAATGACCCTGTAAACCTTTGAAAATGACAAAAGACATTGGAAAGGAAATAGTGCTGAGAAAACTTTGAAAAAAGGACCATGAGGATAATACATGGATTATACGTTTTTGATTCAAACTCCATGGAATGTCTAATCCTATACTGATGAGGTCTAGATGGAATTTAAATTGACCCCACCCCCGGAGGCCACACGGGTGTGTGTGGTTTTGTCTTTGCCCAGTGAGGGGTGGGATGTGTGAGGTAGAGTGGCGCCCCTGTCCCCTGGAACCCCCTGGAGGTGGCAGGGTTTTCATTAAGTGTGTGTGTAATTAAGCTTGTTAAGGCATGATGAGGACCTGTTAGCCCTGGGAAACAGAGGACAGAAGCCAACAGGACATTCCAACAGAAGATTACTGCAGCTCAGGGTTCCCCAGACCCCACACACTACTACACCTCACAGCCAGGATGTTAATGTTAACTCTCTCACTACACCTCACAGCCAGGATGTTACTGTTAACGCTCTCACTACACCTCACAGCCAGGGTGTTACTGTTAACTCTCTCACTACACACCTCACAGCCAGGGTGTTACTGTTAACTCTCTCACTACACACCTCACAGCCAGGATGTACTAGTTAACGCCTCTCACATACACCTCACAGCCAGGTGTTACTGTTAACTCTTCACTACCACCTCACAGCCACGGGTGTTTACTGTTAACTCTCTCACTACACCTCACAGCCGGGTGTTACTGTTAACTCTCTCACTACACACCTCACAGCCAGGATGTTACTGTTAACTCTCTCACTACACACCTCACAGCCAGGTGTTACTGTTAACTCTCTCACTACACCTCACAGCCAGGATGTTACTGTTAACTCTCTCACTACACCTCACAGCCAGGGTGTTACTGTTAACTCGCACTCACAGCTACACCTCACAGCCAGGATGTTACTGTTAACTCTCTCACTACCCTCACAGCCAGGGTGTTACTGTAACTCTCTCACTACACCTCACAGCCAGGATGTTACTGTTAACTCTCTCACTACACACCTCACAGCCAGGGTGTTACTGTTAACTCTCTCACTACACCTCACAGCCAGGCTGGTAGCTTGGGTGCTTTCCCTCTCCCGCTGGCGTTTGAGCATGCCCGTGTGTGCCTCTCATGCCTGCGTGCTTTTGTGTGTCTGGAGTGTAGAGTGTGGGTCTGTGCCTGAAGTGTAGGTATGTGCCTGGAGTGTAGAGTGTGTGTCTGTTTGGAGTGTCTGTGTCTATAGTGTGGAGTGTGTGTCTGTGTGTGTGTGTCTGTGAAAATGTATCCACTCACTACTAAAATTTAATTTTAAAACGGGTGTGTGTTTGTAGTGTGTAATGTAGAGTGTGTCTCTGTAGTGTAGTGTAGAGTGTGTGTAGAGTGTGTGTGTGTGTATACATGGGAGTGTTGTGAGAAGATATAGTGGAGGAATCTGTATGAGTAAGCCTCTCAGATATTCCGCCACAACTGGACCAAAAAGTTATCATTAATGTGATCCTATCGGCTGTCAGCATCTTTTTGAATTTCCTCCCTTTGTTTCCTTCCAGGCACCTGTGAAAGAAACAGCCACAAATTCCTCTCAGGACAAACATACAAAGAGAACTGCAACTTATGGTACGTGTCTCTAACCTCTTCCTCTCTTTTCTCCCTGTACAGTGCATTCAGAAAGTATTCAGACCCCTAAAACAGAAATACCTTCTTTAAATAAGTATTCAGACCCTTTGCTATGAGACTCGAAATTGAGCTCAGGTGCATCCTGTTTCCATTGATCATCCTTGAGATGTTTCTACAACTTGATTGGAGTCCATCTGTGTTAAATTCAATTGATTGGACATGATTTGGAAAGGCATACACCTGTCTATATAAGGTCCCACAGTTGACAATGCATGTCAGAGCAAAAACCAAGCCATGAGGTTGAAGTAATTGTCCGTAGAGCTCCGAGACAGGATTATGTCAAAGCACAGATCTGGGGAAGGGTGCAAAAGATTTATGCAGCATTGAATGTCCCCAAGAACACAGTGGACTCCATCATTCTTAAATGGAAGAAGTTTGGAACCACCAAGACTCTTTCTAGAGCTGGCCGCCCTGACAAACTGAGCAATCGGGGGAGAAGGGCCTTGGTCAGGGAGGTGACCAAGAACCCGATGGTCACTCTGACAGATCTCCAGAGTTCCTCTGTCGAGATGGGAGAACCTTCCAGAAGGACAACCATCTCTGCAGCACTCCACCAATCAGGCTTTTATGGTAGAGTGGCCAGACGGAAGCCACTCCTCAGTAAAAGGCACATGACAGCCCGCTTGGAGTTTGCCAAAAGGCATCTAAAGACTCTCAGACCATGAGAAACCAGATTCTCTGGTCTGATGAAACCAAGAATGCCAAGCGTCACGTCTGTAGGAAACCTGGCACCATCCCTACGGGGAAGCATGGTGGTGGCAGCATCATGCTGTGGGGATGTTTTTCAGCAGCAGTAAGGATGATGAAAAGATGAATGGATCAAAGTACAGAGAGATCCTTGATGAAAACCTGCTCCAGAGCGCTCAGGACCTCAGACTGGGGCGATGGTTCACCTTCCAACAGGACAATGACCTTAAGCACATAGCCAAGACAACGCAGGAGTGGCTTCGGGACAAGTCTCTGAATGTCTTTCAGTGGGCCAGCCAGACCCCGGACTTGAACCCGATCGAACATCTCTGGAGAGACCTGAAAATAGCTGAGCAGCAACGCTCCCCATCCAACCTAGCAGAGCTTGAGAGGATCTGCAGAGAAGAATGGGAGAAACTCCCCAAATACAGGTGTGGCAAGCTTGTAGCGTCATATCCAAGAAGACTCAATACTATAATCGCTGCCAAAGGTGCTTCAACAAAGTATTGACTAAAGGGTCTGAATACTTATGTGATATTTAAGTTTTTTATTTGTTATAAATTAGCAACAATTTCTAAAAACCTGTTTTTGCTTCGTCAGTATGGGTAATTGTGTGTAGATTGAGGGGGGGGGGGGGGAAACTCATTTTAGAATAAGACTGTAAGATAACAAAATGTGGAAAAAGTCAAGGGGTCTGAGTACTTTCCTAAGGCACTGTATATCTCTGTCTCTACCTCTCCCCTCTCACTCCCTTTCTTTACATCTCTCTGTCCAAACAGTGATCACTCCTTCAAACACTTTGATCTGATGACGTGACCTTTCTGGTTGTACCACAGACAGACCCACATTATCCATGGAGAGTTTTGGGAACCCATTCATTTGGTTTAATGTAGCTATCGCCTTCATGAAATTAAAGAGTCTTGCATCTTATCAAACAAGCAGCAGAAGAAAAGCAACAGCTACATATGGTTGCACATCACCCTGCAAAACAACACTGAGCATTTGGCAACGTTGGGAAACATTGCACAATATTGGGTAACAGTGGGCCTTTTGGGGCTAGGGACAGGGGTAGGATGGGTTACCTCTACAAGGGCTAGATGGGAACAACACATTCAAATCCCCAGCAACTCTCCTCCTCTTCTCCTCCCTTCCTCCATCTGTTCCTCTCCTTCTGCTCTCCCAGTATTGAGGAGTAGTGAACTACATGTAGTAGTTCAGAAGCTTGATGATAGTTATACAGATAGTAATGCCGGCTAAACTACAGTAACATCCCAGCTAGGATTTAGTTCATTAATACAGGATAAACTACAGTAACACCCCAGCTAGTATTTAGTTAACCAGTACAGGCTAAACTACAGTAGCATCCCAGTTAGGATTTAGTTAACCAGTACAGGCTAAACTACAGTAGCATCCCAGTTAGGGTTTAGTTAACTAATAGAGGCTAAACTACAGTAACATCCCAGTTAGGATTTAGTTCATTAATACAGGATAAACTACAGTAACATCCCAGCTAGGATTTAGTTAACCAGTACGGGCTAAACTACAGTAACATCCCAGGTAGGATTTAGTTAACCAGTACAGGATAAACTACAGTAACATCCCAGTTAGGGTTTAGTTAACTAATACAGGCTAAACTACAGTAACATCCCAGCTAGGATTTAGTTAACCAGTACGGGCTAAACTACAGTAACATCCCAGGTATGATTTAGTTAACTAATACAGGCTAAAATACAGTAACATCCCAGTTATGGTTTAGTTAACTAATTCAGGCTAAACTACAATTACATCCCAGCTAAGATTTAGTTAACCAATATACTGCACAGGCCAAGCCGATTCAGACTGGGGCGTATGTGTTTGATAGGCATTAGAGACCCAATGCTGTATAAACCTTACAGAAGATAATCAACGTTCAGCTGTGCATCACTCTAACCTAATGCTATAGCAGCACTGGTTGTGCCCTGTTTATCAAAAGTGTTGGAAAAACATGTTAATAATCAACTGACTGGCTATCTTGATGCCTATAGTATTCTCTCTGGTATGTATGACTGGTTTTCTTGATGTCTATAGTATTCTCTCTGGTATGCAATCTGGTTTCCGCTCAGGTTATGGATGTGTCACTGCAACCTTAAAGGTCCTCAATGATGTCACTATGGCCCTTCATTCTAAGCAATATTGTGTTGCTATTTTTATAGACTTGGCCAAAGATTTTGATACGGTAGACCATTCCATTCTTGTGGGCTGGCTAAGGAGTATTGGTGTCTCTGAGGGGTCTTTGGCCTGGTTTGCTAACTACCTCTCAAAAGAGTGCAGTGTATAAAGTCAGAACATCTGCTGTCTCAGCCACCGCCTGTCACCAAGGGAGTACCCAAAGGCTCAAGCCTAGGCCCCACGCTCTTCTCAATTTATATCAACAACATAGCTCAGGCAGTAGGAAGCTCTCTCATCCATTTATATGCAGACGATACAGTCTTATACTCAGGTGGCCCCTCCTCGGATTTTGTGTTAAACGCACTACAACAAAGCTTTCTTAGTGTCCAACAAGCTTTCTCTACCCTTAACCTTGTTCTGAACACCTCCAAAACAAAGGTCATGTGGTTTGGTAAGAAGAATGTCCCTCTTTCCACAGGTGTTACTATCAATCAATCAATCAAATGTATTGAAAAAGCCCTTCTTACATCAGCTGATGTCACAAAGTGCTGTACAGAAACCCAGCCTAAAACACCAAACAGCAAGCAATGCAGGTGTAGAAGCATGGTGGCTAGGAAAAACTCCCTAGAAAGGCCAGAACCTAGGAAGAAACCTAGAGAGGAACCAGGCTGAGGGTTGGCCAGTCCTCTTCTGACTGCCGGGTGGAGATTATAACAGAACATGGCCAAGATGTTCAAATGTTCATAGATGACCAGCAMGGTCAAATAATAATAATCACAGTAGTTGTAGAGGGTGCAACAGGTCAACACCTCAGGAGTACATGTCAGTTGGCTTTTCATAGCCGATTATTCAGAGTATCTATTCCGCTCCTGCTACTACCTCTGAGGGTTTAGAGTTTGAGGTAGTCACCTCATACAAGTACTTGGGAGTATGGCTAGACGGTGCACTGTCCTTCTCTCAGCACATATCAAAGRTGCAGGCTAAAGTTAAATCTAAACTTGGTTTCCTCTATCGAAATTGCTCCTCTTTCACCCTAGTTGCCAAACTAACCCTGATTCAGATGACCATCCTACCCATGCTAGATTACGGAGACATCATTTATAGATTGGCAGGTAAGGGTGCCCTCGAGCGGCTAGACGATCTTTACCATTCGGCCATCAGATTTGCCACCAATGCTCCTTATAGGACACATCACTGCACTCTATACTCTGTAAACTGGTCATCTCTGTATACCCGTCGCAAGACCCACTGGTTGATGCTTATTTATAAAACCCTCTTAGGCCTCACTCCCTCCTATCTTAGATATCTACTGCAGCCCTCATCCTCCACATACAACACCCGTTCTGCCAGTCACATTCTGTTAAAGGTCCCCAAAGCGCACACATCCCTGGGTCGCTCGTCTTTTCAGTTCGCTGCTAGCGACTGGAACGAGCTGCAACAAACACTCAAACTAGACAGTTTTATCTCAATCTCTTCATTCAAAGACTCAATCATGGACACTCTTACTGACAGTTGTGACTGCTTTGTGTGATGTATTGTTGTCTCTACCTTCTTGACCTTTGTGCTGTTGTCTGTGCCCAATAATGTTTGTACCATGTTTTGTGCTGCTACCATGTTGTGTTGCTACCATGTTGTTGTTATGTTGTGTTGCTATCATGCTGTGTTGTCATGTGTTGCTGCCTTGTGTCGTGTCTTTGGCTATGCCGGATTAAGTGATATGACATGCTATTCTATAAAATCCTTTCTCTGTAATTAATATTACCTGATTGAGCTAATCATGTAAATGTAATTAACTAGAAAGTCGTGGCACCACGAAATAATATTTATAGAGCAGTTATCTTCCGAATAAACTCTTAAAGACCTAGTAATATTTTACATCAATAGCAGTCAATATTAATCGTCACCTTATTTCAGTCTCATCTGAAAGTTGTAAATTCTTGGTTATCTTCACGAACCCTGGCTAACAAGTTGAATCAGCAATACAAAATTGGGTTTAATTATTTATTTACTAAATACCTAACTAATCACACAGAATTACATATACACAGAACGAATCATACCTTGATTACAAATGACGTCATAAAGGAAAACATCCCTAGCGGACGGAACAGATATGACAGCTGGTTACACAAAAGAAAAGGGGGCTGGGTTCGAGTGAAAGGGCGGGAAGACTTGAGGAACAAAGGGAGAAGCCATGCTATCGTAAATACAGTAWCTTATGCATTCTAAATTACCGCCCATTTGGAAAAGGAAAATGCCATTAATATTTACTCTGAGCTGCGCTTCAATAGGTTGGTGGTAGATGGAAGGCCGTGTTGCCCAACAGAGTCCTTTGTCCTTTGAAGAATGTCTCTGCTGGTAAATTGGATACGTTGTAGTAACGTCGTTGAGTGGTAGACGGAATACTATGTGTGTTCTTTCCTAGCCCACGTTTGCAGCTGCTGTTGCTAACTCAACAGCTAGGAGGTATCACTTCTGTAGGGAATAAGATTTCAAAGTTCATACCATTCGCAACCAAAGCTCACGCTGAGGTTGGCTTCGTTCTGTATTTATTATCTGAACCATTCTGACATCGGAACGTCATCCTAATGTACCCGGAACAGGAAGTTACATTTTCGTCAAGGCTTTATATAGTGGAGGGAGAAGGGTGTGTTTTCATAGTTTTATAACCCATGTCTCTTCACAGGGGCGGGCCACTGATTGAGCAGAGCCCTAATCTTATGAAAACCCAAATCTCTCATTTGGAAGCTAAAATTACATTTAATCTTTTCACCAATAATTTTATATTCAAACATTTAAATTGCCCAACAATTCCATGTGAATCTGATAACTCTAATGTGTAGACTTTCCACTGTAGAGTTTATGTCATCCTATCATTGATGAGAATGTCTCAGATGACAACCGAACAGACATCATATTCATTAAGTACCAACCCATATGTTCAACTGGTCGGATTTCCAAAATATGGTTAATTTCTCCCCACTTTCTGATGTTCCCAGAATCTCTATGTTAACCAAGGGATTTTCAAATGTCACATCAGTAGGGTAGAGAGAGGAAAAAGGGGGGGAGAGGTATTTATAACTGTCATAAACCTACCCCCAGGCCAACGTCATGACACTTGCTATGTTGTTGTCTTAGGTCTCTCTTTATGTAGTGTTGTCTCTCTTGTTGTGATGTGTGTTTTGTCCTATATTTATATTGTATTTATTTATTTATTTATTTTAATCCCAGGCCCACGTCTCTGCAGGAGGCCTTTTGCCTTTTGGTAGGCCGTCATTGTAAATAAGAATTTGTTCTTAACTGAAGGTAAAAAAAAAAGTAAAATTATGACTTATTCAGGGTTTTGTGCTTGTTTCTAGAAAATATATTTCTATATGCCAGAGCAGAAATATAGTTGACCTTATTGATAAATCACTCGAAATAGATCTAAAAAGACCAGAATGAGATATTCCACTAGGTTATATCTAGAGCATAGACCTAGTGACCTAGTGGAATATCTCATTCTAGTCTTTTTGGTTCTGTTTTAGTACCACTATACTAGTACCTTACTACTACTACTATACTCTGTTCTATTGATAGCAGAATACCTGTAGGTTGGTCTGTGATACAGATTAAGACTGAAGACAATTTGGCTCTTGAAAAGCAGCATGACATACAGTTGAAAGTTTATTTGGCCCAGGCCCCATACTGTGTGTGTGTGTGTGTGTGTGTGTGTGTGTGTGTGTGTGTGTGTTGTGTGTCTGGTGGTTGTCTGTGTGTCTGTGTCTGTGTCTGTGTGTGGGTGTTGGTGTTTTGTGTTGGTGTCTGTGCCAAGCTCTCCAACAGTGTCTCCACACACCCACTGAGTAAGACGGCTGAAATGAAAGATAATTGGGACAGAAATTCCTCTAACTGCCCAAGTGTGCAGGAACTTTGATCTACAAAAATCATGTCTAGTACACAAATACACCTGATAACCTCTTTCTAACACAAGAATATGTAGAACGACAAATGCCAGGCTATCTCACAGACCCCTAACTCTTTGATTTGACTTATACATTGATTCTTCTCACCTGTAGGCTTTTCAATTGGACTAAAATTGCATTGAGCGATCTTCATTATTAGCATTAGGCTTTTTGTGTTACGAGATGGACTATTCAAGTCCTGATCACTTTCTTTTGTATGTATGGTATGGATGGTTTTCCTGTCTGGGGGATGTACAATAGCTGAAAATAACAGAGGAGGCAGTGGGCCGGGGGTGAGGGCTCGAGGACAGTTTCCGTGATGAGGGGAGGTAGAATTCCTCACCTATCTGCAGAACGGTTTCTCACATCCCCGCCATGGATTGTTTTCTCAGAGAGGGTCTGTGGCTTCTGTGTGTGGTGTGTGTGTGTGTGTGTGTGTGTGTGTGTGTGTGTGTGTGTGTGTGTGTGTGTGTGTGTGTGTGTGTGTGTGTGTGTGCATGCGTGTGTACTTGCGATGCAAAGGCGAGTGTCTGGTTGGCGTCTGCCACCATTCATGTATCCATATCATATTTATTTTCACACTCATGCAAAGTATCCTGTGGCTGTTTCTCTAATCCAGTCTAACTCCAGTCTATTCCTACTGACCTCTGATCTGGTCCATCCTGTAGGCTAAATAACACACCTGGGCTCAAATACTGGTACACATCTTTCAAAGACTTTGAGTGTTTGCTTTAGCCTGCCTGGAGTGGTGGATGGGTGTGGTGGAGACCTATGGGTCAGATAGGAGCAGAGTTAGTAAAGGGGAGCCTATAGATGTCCGGTCTAACCGGATGTGTCTCCCACTCTCTTCCTCTCCTTTGAGAGAAACATTTGGAAGTTAAATAAACACAGCCATGGCAAAAATAGACCCTGCTTTCAGTACAGCATGGAGCAGCATTTAAAGGAAGAGTTTTCTTTTTTTTACAAAGAAATATAATTTTGGGGGGAAAATGTATGGCATGTTATAGATGCCTTTTTGTGATTTCACTTGTTTTTGAAAAACTTACCCCAAACAGCAAATCACTTCATCTTCGTTAAGAATAATGAGGGCCCTGAAAAAACATGAACAAAGCTCCAAAAACACCCAGATACGTAATTTTAAACGGCAAAGCTCTCAGTATAGTGATGCAGGGCTTTAGATGTTGTACACCTAAATTGTGTCATTCTGAACTTATTCGCAACGTTATATTCCATTTTGCTGCGGCTCGAGCGATAGCTCTGTTCTACAGTTAACTGCCAAAATAAAGGAAACATTTGAGTAAATGAGGAAGTGATTTGCTGTCTAGGGTGTAATCATTAGTCCAACAGTTGCAAACGAGAGCTTCTATTGGATATATTCAGATATGCTTATCCCTGTTTCGTTCCGTTTGCTTCCGTTTAAGAAACGTTTTTCATCAGAATCGGCGGAATGAATACACCCCTGATCTCACGCAAACACAGTTCACTTTCAAAGCAGACACATACAAATAGCATGATCCCTTTGATTGTTGTATAACTCCGTCTCGCATCTACGCTCTCTCCTCCTCTCAGAATTTCCCTTCACTTGTTGACTTCAATGCACAACACATCAGCTGTCTGATGTCTAAAGGAAGATGATGCAAAACCTTCATATCATGACCACTAACCGCTACACACAGCCTACATCGTTGTCACCATATTAGCTAACGATGTTAGTAACGTTATAGTTAACATAGCTACTAGAACTTACACATTAGTAAACCTGATACAATCATGCAGTATGTTATACAGTCAGCAACTAGTTTAGCAGTTACACCGGCGGGCCTTGTGGCAATAAATTAATAAAACTAAAGCTTATGTTGACATGGAAGAGTTCCAGTGTTGGACAGCCATAGCCAGCTAGCTAACATAACATCCCTCTCTGAGCCGGGTGTTTGAGTAGGCTAAACTAGCTAGCTGCATTCACTAGCTAAGTGAGTGAAAGTGGAAAAAAGAAATATATATATATAGCTAGTGTTCGCTCTCTCTCTCTTTCTCTCTCGCTTCTTCATTTTTGAAAAAATGAATTTGTTCAAAACTGTTCAACTATTGTCTTTCTCTCTCTGAGTCAACTACTCACCACATTTTATGCACTACAGTTCTAACACGTATTCATTTTCATCAAGCCCGTCTTAAGCATTTTGCCTTAAATTCCTCATTAAATGTCCTCATTGTTCATCCACCGCGGGAAAAACCTTTTGGCATGGCGAATCCAAGCTTGACAATGGTCTGCATTGATGTCGTCGCATGCCTCATCCATGGCCAGAAGGAGGGTGTCACGCTCATAGGGATGGCGATCGTACACCTTCCACCTCCATGCTGAAAACAAATCTCCAATAGGGTTGAGGAAAGGAGAGTATGGGGGCAGGTATAGGGTCACAAATTGGGGATGGGTCTGAAACCATTGTCCCACACAATTACATACTATAGGTGACCCCTTCACTTTGACATGTCTGCTCAATTTCATTGAGAACACAATGAGGTGTGCAGCGTTGTAGGATCCAAGTAATGGCCTACGTCCTACCATACCATGATGGTAGGCCTACATCCTACCACACCATACTATTCAGAGATAGCTGTGCACATGGAGATGTTTCCCCCCCCCCCCGTTGTCCAGGCGCTTGGACGGTCGCCTGTTGGCCGATGAGGTTCCACCCACGGTGCCGAGTTATTGCCAGATTGAAGCCTGCTTTATCAACGAAGATATACTTGTGATGGTTCACATCATTATCAAGTACCATCACCCTCTAAAAATATATTTTGGGTAGTTGTTTTTACAGTATAGTTCCAATATGATATTGTGAAGTAGCATGTACATTAATAGTAACAGTAATACAGTATATAGTGCTGTAACTGAACATACTCAGCCTGCAATTGTTTCACCCGGTCGTTGTTTCTCTCAAAAGGCACCAGGTAAATGTGTTTCATAGATACCTGGTGACTCTTCAAAAGGTGTTGGCAGGCTGATGGATGCCACATTGGCAAAGGTGTCATCATTCTCCTCAATGTCCTGCTTTATTTCAGACAGACGTATGTCATTCCTGGCCCTCACCATTTCCACCACAGCCCACTCCTGCTGGTCGGTCAGCACACGGCCACCACCATGGGGTCTTCTGAGGGTAGAACAGAGTCTACTGTCAATAGATCATACTGMAAAAATAGTGTAACATGTTTTGTGAATTTACATGCATTACAAAATGTKATTTACTGTAGATGTAATGGTAAAGCATAGTCCATATCCTGCAGACTTAACGGTTTTCTTGGCGAATTGACAGTTGATCTTTCAGATTGGGTTGAACTAACCTAACTAATCAGCCTCTGCCATGGTAAGGCCTCTGTTAACCACATGGTCACCGATGATGGCCCGGACTTCATTAGACACAACAGTTCCCTGCCGTCTGCCTCCCTTTCTCTGATGTCAACCTCTAACGGGGCCCATGTCCACCTCTTTGACCTCTTTGACAGGGTCCATGCCCACCTCTCTGAGGGGTCCCTTGTCCATGAGCTCTTTGATTTCTTCCTCTCCCTTGCTGTCTATCTGCTCCATGTTGACAGTGTTCAAACACCCCCTTTTATATGGTGACCAATTGTGGTTACCACTATGTGAAATCCATTAGCAATAACCAGTAGTCATTATGTATGGTGATCATGTATCATACATGTCATTTAGACGTTTATAATTTACAAACACACATTTTATTTGTGTAGTTCTCAAATCCATATATAGTAGACAAACCAGTTTAAAACCTATAAGTTTACCAAACGGTTTAGTGAGTAAGCGCAGTTGGATTATTTGATTGTCAAATGTATTTAAATAAATGAGAAGAGAATTATGTGAAAAGTATTGTGAGCATTGCATTGTGAAAGACAATTACTTTATATGGAAGGTATTTATAGATGAAACACTGATTAGGTTTGGTGGAAATGTTACTGAGGGATTTTGATTGTTGAAAATGTGCTTAAAGTTTTTTTTTAAATGTAAAAAAAAGAAGCCTTTTTCATGATCTGTTTTCAGTTTTGTACTAAGATATTTTACCACATACTTTTGTACTAAGATATTTTACCACATACTTGTGAAAATAGTACCAAAGTGATTAAAAAAACAGTAACACACAGGGTTTTGGGTGGAGGACAGTACTTCTGTTCCTAGATAACCAAACACTCTCCTTGTCCCTCTCCCTCAGTGTGCCCCCCTCTCCCCTCTCTGCTCTGGTCAGCCCCAACTGTCCTGATCACTTCCTCCTCCCCATTGTGATCTCCTTACAACAGTAGGCTACTATATCATAGCAGTCATGGCTAACACCACAGTACTAACATGCAGTTCAACATCTGCTTGAGTATCTGCGAAAGCTTTGTCCGTGTGTAACAGTATAGCTTCCGTCCCTCTCCTCGCCCCTACCTGGGCTCGAACCAGGGACCCTCTGCACACATCAAGAACTGTCTGCCACGAAGCATCGTTACTCATCGCTCCACAAAAGCCACGGCCCTTGCAGAGCAAGGGGAACAACTACTTCAAGGTCTTAGAGCAAGTGACATCACCAATTGAAATGCTATTAGCGAGCACTCCGCTAACTAGTTAGCCATTTCACATTGGTTACATGTGCATCCATTTCTTTTCAATGTGTAAGTGTGTGTGATGTGTCTGTGGCACAGGTGGCTAGTGGCATCTTAACTGGGTAGGACAGGCTCATAGTAATTGTTAGAGCGGAATGACTGGAATGGTAAAACCATGTGTTTGATACCACTACATTTCAGCCATCATTATGAGACGTCCTACACTCACCAGCCGCCTGCGGTCTGTGAATATCTGCATGTGTGTTTGTTAATGTTTATTTATCTATCACCATGTGTGTGAGAAGCGTTCGTGTCTGATAAGTCCAGGCTTTTGTGGTCATGATAAGATCTGCTGCGGAGGCTTCGGGTAATTAAGCAGTTGGCCGTGATAACTCCTGATAACTCTTTGCCTAGTCGAGGCCATGTTTGTTGCTGACACCTCACTCTTTCAGTAGCTATCTCATTTATTTTGCTCTGGTGTTGTCTTCCTATCGATCTGGCTAGGGTCGTCTTCTATCGATCTGGCTGGGGTCGTCTTCCTATGATCTGGCTGGGGTCGTCTTCCTATCGATCTGGCTGGGGTGTCTTTCCTATCGATCTGGCTGGGGTCGTCTTCCTTGTAGACTGGCTGGGGTCGTCTTCTTATCGATCTGGCTGGGGTCGTCTTCCTATCGATCTGGCTGGGGTCGTCTTCCTATCGATCTGGCTGGGGTCGTCTTCCTATCGATCTGGCTGAGAGTCGTCTTCCTATTGATCTGGCTGGGGTCGTCTTCTATCGATCTGGCTGGGGTCTTCTTCCTATAGGTCTGGCTGGAGTCGTCTTCCTATTGATCTGGCTGGGGTCGTCTTCCTATAGATCTGGCTGGGTCGTCTTCTGTTGATCTGGCTGGGGTCGTCTTCCTGTAGATCTGGCTGGGGTCTTCTTCCTATCGATCTGGCTGGGGTCGTCTTCCTGTAGATCTGGCTGGAGCGTCTTCCTTTGATCTGGCTGGGGTCGTCTTCCTATAGATCTGGCTGGGGTCGTCTTCCTGTAGATCTGGCTGGGGTCGTCTTCCTATCGATCTGGCTGGGTCGTCTTCCTATCGATCTGGCTGGGGTCGTCTCCTGTAGATCTGGCTGGGGTCGTCTTCCTATCGATCTGGCTGGGGGTCGTCTTCCTGTCGATCTGGCTGGGGTCGTCTTCCTATCGATCTGGCTGGGGTCGTCTTCTTGTTGATTGGCTGGGGTCGTCTTCCTATCGATCTGGCTGGGGTCGTCTTCCTATCGATCTGGCTGGGGTCGTCTTCCTGTAGATCTGGCTGGGGTCAACTCATCGCTCTGCGTGTTTTGGTGGTTATTTTCTGTCTGACTGGGGCGTTGACAGGGAGTCCCTAAAACAGGACCACAGATACAGCAGACTCTCTGAGGTCTGAGGTTTATAGGTAGAGCTGTGTGAGAGAGACCAGTCATTAGGGTTCATAGTATCTCAGGTTGAGGATAAGAAGTTAAGTCATCATCTTCCTTTAGATAGCACTGTATGTGACCCACCTGTGTGATTATGTCACTCATTATGAATGCATAGATTGCTATAATGAATGTTTACAACAAGTCTTCTATTGAACTATGGCTGGCAGGCCCTAAACATATTATACACAGTTGGCTTAAAGAGGTGTTACCATGGCAATGTATAGCTACATCACACACTCTTCCATACAGTATGTTGTACAGTAGGCCTATCGGAATCTATGGCCCAAATGGCACCCTATTCCCTACATAGTGCACTACTTTTGACCAGAACTCTACAGACCAATAGTGAACTATATGGGGAATAYCGTGCCATTTGGGGCACAGCGTATTACTGTACTGTACTATGTGTGGCTGCTAGTTCTTTCCGGGGGTCTTGGCACACACACACATCCCCACAGCACAACACAGACAGTAGGAATGCTCTATATCAGTGGCTCTCAAACATTTTAATGTCGTCATGTTTTAATATCCACTTAACGAGTCCATTCAGACTGGTTAGTATTCACTTCCCCTGGTTCCTCCTGACTAAAAATGGATATGTTTCAGTGCTCTGTAGCCTTAAAAGGTCTCTTGTTCCTCCCCTTCATTCCCTCTCGCTCGCTCCTTCTGCCCCCCTCTCTCTCTCTCCTTCTGCCCCCCTCTCTCTCTCTCCTTCTGCCCCCCTCTCTCTCTTTCTCTTTCTTTTCCCTTTCTCTTTGCCAAGTCTCTTGTTCCACTTGTTCAGTCTCTCCCAGGGAATTAGAGTATACAGTATAGCTTCTTACTTATTTGTTATTCTTCAAACGTTCTCTGTTGACTGTTGGCTTCCTTGTCCCTTTTTTAATTTAGAAAAATTTCTTCACAACGGTGTACAACAATTAGTAAATTACATTGATCACTTGAACTTCAGTTT
Source organism: Salvelinus sp. IW2-2015 (assembly GCF_002910315.2). Lineage (NCBI taxonomy): Eukaryota > Metazoa > Chordata > Actinopteri > Salmoniformes > Salmonidae > Salvelinus > Salvelinus sp. IW2-2015. The sequence goes on along the minus strand of NC_036869.1, from coordinate 1,546,925 downwards.
GTGCAGTACATTAATACACTTCCAATTATTATAATTAAGGCCAAAAAATGTGTCACCATTAGTCATGAATCTAAAGCAATGTTCTCAGTTCTGACCCCTGTCCATTCTAACTTTATATCTCCTGTATCCTCCCTCTGCTGCCCTCTTCTTTTATCTTCCCCCTCTTTATCTGCCCGTTTCTCTGTCCTTTTTACCTTTCGCTCTCTCTGTGTGTCTCTCGTTGTCTGTGTCTCTCTCGTTGTCTGTGTCTCTCTCGTTGTCTGTGTCTCTCTCGTTGTCTGTGTCTCTCTCGTTGTCTGTGTCTCTGTGTCTCTCTCTGTGTCTATCTCTGTGTCTCTCTGTCTCTCTCTCTCTCTTTCTCTCTCTGTGTCTCTCTCATCTCTGTCTCTCTCTCTGTGTCTGTTTCTCTCTCTCTCTGTCACACTCTCATTCTTCTTTCTATCTATTCCATTCCCATCTTTCCTCTCTCTCCCCCTCAACTCCTCTAACTCTCTGCTCTCTCCCCCTCCCCTCATCTACCTCTCTGCTCTTCTCCCCACTCCCTCCCTCTACCTTCTCTGCCTCTCTCTCCCTCTCCACTCCCATCTTCCTCTGTGCTCACCTCCTCCCATCCTCTACCTCTCTGCTCTCTCCCTCTCCCATCCTCATTACCTCTCTGCTCTTCTCTCCCTCTCCCCTCCTCTACCTCTCTTGCTCTCTCTCCCACTCCCCTCCTTACCTCTTCTGCTCTTCTCCCCTCCCCTCATCTACCTCTTCTGCCTCTTCTCCCCCCCCCTTTTTTTTTTCCCCTCCTCCTAACCTCTCTGTCTCTATCCCTCCCTTACCTTTTCCCCATCCCTCCTTACCTCTCTGCTCTCTCCCCCCTCCTTACCTCTCTTGCTCCTCCCCTCCTCTACCTCTCTGCTCTTCTCCACTCCCTCTCTATCCTCTCTGCCCCACTCTACCTCTCTTGCTCTCCCCCTTCCATCTCTACCTCTCTGTCTCCTCCCCCGTCTCCTCTACCTCTCTGCTTCTCCCCCTACCCATCCTACCTCTCTGCTCTCTCTCCCTCTCCCATCCTCTACCTCTCTGCCTCTTCTCTCCTCTCCCCTCCTCTACCTCTCTGCTCTCTCTCCCACTCCTCCTCCTCTACTCTCTGCTCTTCTCCCACTCCCCTCCTCTACCTTCTCCTGCTCTCTCTCCCACTCCTCCTCTACCTTTCTCGCTCTCTCTCCCCCTCCTCTACTCTCTGTTCTCTCCCCTCCTCTCCTCTCCCCTCCTCTACCGCTCTGCTCTCTCTCCCCCTCTCTCTCCCCCTCCTCATACCTCTCCTGCTCTCTCTTCCCCCTCCCTCTACCTCTCTACTTCTCTCTGCTACCTCTCTCTCTCTCCTCCCTCCTCTAACCTCTCTGCTCTTCTCCCCCTCCTCTACCTCTCTGCTCTCTCTCCCTCTCTGCTCTTCTCCCCCTCCCTCCTCTACCTCCTACAGTACATGTGGAACAACTGGGCGTTGGGAGTGTGAGCAGCATGCCTGTCTGATAGAGAATGACATGATCCAGGCTGTCAACAGAGGAAATTATGGGTAAGAGCACTTAAACACACACACACGTATGCACACACACACAAACATACACATGCACGCTAGTGATGCACGGGTTGACTCATAACCTGCGGGCGTGTTTACGGTCATGAAATATTGTGTGGATCAAGGGCGGGTGGTTGGGGGCGGGTTGAATAAAGAGGTAACTCTTGTGCAATTTATATCTATAGTCTACAGTGATGTTTTTCCTTTATTATCTGGCATTAATGCGTAAGCCTAAACTTCAGGGCCTAACTGTACGAGTGTCAAATAGCCTACACGCCAATCGCCAAATGCTTTCGGGAATAGGCAGAAAAAGTTAAAATCAATCCACGGAGGTACAAAGGACAATGTCAGAGTTGAATTCAATAAGGGAGAAGCTGCTAATTCGACTCTTGYACATAAATATAAGGAAGGCCAGAAAAGTACCTTTTTTACATTTGGAAGATGCTCTTCTCCAGAGAGACTTACTAGAGCATTTAAAMGCACATCGGCAGATTTTTTCACCTAGTCGGCTCGGTGATTCGAACCAGCGACCTTTCAGTTACTGGCCAAATGCTCTTAACCGCATTGCTACCTGCCACCCATGAGTGGTAATAGAGGATGATAGCAGTGCCGGTTATGTTATATGTGATCCAAATCAAATTTTATTGGTCACATACACATGGTTAGCAGATGTTAATGCAAGTGMAGCGAAATGCTTATGCTTCTAGTTCCAACTGTACAATAATATATAGCAAAGGATGATTGTGAAGAGCCGTACAAGACGGGGACTTCAAATAGGCCTATGGCACATGAAGGGAACTGTAGCCTACTGTTCAGATGGGTTCAATGGAAACTGAAAACTGGACACTGACTGTAGGTCTATAACCTCTCACATAACCTTAATATTAACTCCTCCAGTAAAATGATACACCAATTGTAGGCTACATTTTTACTCAGGAACAAGAGTGGAGAAACATGATTTCTTTCTTTCAGCATCTTGAGAGAATGTGAATGTGCAGTTAGATACCATCTTTATCAGCATCATAAAAGCGGATAGTATTTCAACCACATAAAATATGCATCCAAGCAGAACTGAAATCTTATCAGAAACATGTTGGGTCATTTTCACAGCTTCCTATTTCCTTACAACCAGTCAAACTGATGTCATTTGGACATTTTGCACAGGAACTCTTTCCCTTAGTATTATTTGTTGTTGCTACATTCTTTCCCCGGTCCCTAAACTTCTTTGCTCCCAGAAAGAAGCAGAGATGACAGAGAAAACTTTGCCGATGTCAACTAGATTCAAGCATTCATTTAATCAATTTATTACATTATTCTAGTGAGCAAGGGTTTATTTCGGTCCTCCAGGGCAGCATACTGTATAATGACAGAAGAGAAGCTGCATGGGTCTAATTATAGACAAGTTGACTAACAAACAGCCTCTCAAAAAATCCTTCTGCTGTCTGACTGTAGACTACTGTGCATTTTCTATGTTAGCGGGTTAGTGTTGGGTGTGGGCCTCAGATTTTCACTTTCTCACATATAGCCGGGTGGTTGCGGATGGGTTATGAGCAATTGCGGGTGGGTGCAGGTAAACAAACAGCTGACCCGTTCACCACTCCCTCAATACTGCCCCTCAAGTCTGCGCAAGGAACTACACGTTGCGTTCCCAATTTCATGGGGCGTTCTTGTACGTAATACGTAAAAGGACACTGCAACACTCAGTCGGCTCCGTTTACGTAAACTGTTTGGCTGCCTTAATGCGCGCACACACACGTTTCTCACACTCACTGTTTGGACTTTCCTCTCCTCTGTGTCCCTAGCTGGCGGGCAGCAAACTACAGCCAGTTCTATGGCATGTCTCTGGATGAAGGCCTGAGATATCGCCTGGGGACACAGAGGCCCTCCAGGACTATCATGAGCATGAACGAGATGCAGGTGAGAAGACCTGTCTGCTGGGTAGAGAAAGGGTTGGGCTGGGTGATTCATGGGATACATCTCGAATGGGAAATTATTCCTTATATAATGCACTACTTTTACCGGGGCCCATACATGGAATGCAGATATGCTGACACGGCCTTGAGAGTGAGGGACAGTCCAGTCTGCTTTTTAAATTGCGTGTGCATCAAGAGGGACACATGACATAACATTTTATATAAAGATTCTGCTGGCCTGGCCTGTGTCATTACTAGCTATGGCTACCAGGTGAAGCCTGTTATTGGTCTGTTGATAATTCTTTGTCTGTCTGGATCTTGGAAGCCTACTCTCTGCTATGTGCCATCTTTAGCTTTGTTTACATCTAACCAGACAGATTACGTAAGAGCCAATCAGAGACAGGTTTAGGAGAGAGAGGAAGGGAGATAGGATAGGGGTAGAAGATGCGGTAGAGGATAGAGGTGGAGGGGGAGGAGGGTAGGGGAGGATGGGGTGGAGCCATCCCCATTTCAGACAACACAATTGACTGGCCTTCCTCTCTCCCCCTACCCTTCCCAGACACCATCCCCACCTCTCCCCCCTACATCCTCCAAACGTAACTCTCCCACTCCTCCTCCCTTCAACTTGTTTCTCTCCAATCCCCCACTCCCCCAGCCCAACATGCCCCTACCTGTACCAGGAGCCAGATCTAAGCAGGAGAGCTTATTCATAGATCTCTCTGTCTGTTGTCTGTCTCCCAGCTCAGTCCCCACACGTCTAACAGTCATACTGGGTAATGGATAGGCCCACTCCTAACTCCCTAACTCACTCCCACTCCACTCCTAAATCCTGGGGGGTTGGAGCCACACACACACATAGACATTAGCGGGGAGGAATGTGAGGAGGACGTATCAGCCGCTGTGCTCTGTCTAAACAAAGATAGAGTTACATGCTAATGCTACACAACGGCAGGGTTAAGCATGCCTCCCACCTCCAGACCTGGCCTGTCTACGTCCCAAATTACACCATATTCCCTATATACTGTAGTGCTCTGGTGAAACGTAGTGCACTATGTAGGGAATAGGGTTCAATTTGGGATGCAGCCCTTTTGGTTAGATGACTCATGACACATACAGCAGAACCTCTTGGACTGGTGAGGAATATGTGAGGCAGCATAGATATTCCCCCTCATGAATTAATGTGATAAGCATTATGATAAGCTTGCTATACCAGGTATTTGTCTGAGGTATTATCATAGTGATTTCATTCTGGAGTTGGGCTTCTCCAATGAGTCCATATTAGGCGTTTAAAGCTAGATCAGGCTCCCCTTTCAATCTCGGCTGTTTGTAGATTAATCACATAGTTGCATATTATTTCCAGTGAGAGCAGATCTTTTTCCTTCCCCGCTTTCAATGTCTTTGTTACACTGAGGTTGTCTGTTAGTGTAGCTTCCCTCAGTCAGTTCAATCAGCTCTATGGTCTGGAGACTGATCAAAGATTCTGTTTCCCTTCTAACTCATTGGGCCAAATGGTACTAATCATCTGTGAATAAGTCCTCTATAATAGAATAACTTAACAGACACTCTGATTAGACCATCTCACTGTATGACATGCAATGTTCTATTGTGAACAAATAATCAACATTGCACGTTCCGTACAAAAGTATCATTAGGAACTTGTTGCTGTTGGTTTGTCAGTCTCTTGCTGTTGGTTTGTCAGTCTCTTGCTGTTGATTTGTCAGTCTCCTCTTGCTGTTGATTTGTCAGTCTCCTCTTGCTGTTGGTTTGTCAGTCTCCTCTTGCTGTTGGTTTGTCAGTCTCCTCTTGCTGTCTGGCTGTGGAACACCTACTGATGTCATAAGTTTTTTGGGAGTAATAAGATTAATTTTTTTATTACTTACAATAAATATCAAAGGTGGTCATACATTAGAAACAGGATTGAAAATTTGAGCAGATTAGGCTAATTCCTGTTCCCCTTCTCTATCCCGCTCAGTGTAATATGGACCTCAGAAATGAACGTCTGACCTTCAGTACTTCAACGCAGGCCAGATGAGTGGCCCTGGAAAAGATCCTGAACCCCTGGGACCAGGGCACTGGCTGCGTCCTTGGCCTTCTCACTGCAGGTAGAGACACTACATGGTAGCTAAACCCATACTGGGCCGAATACTGGTACAATAAAGGTATCTCGTTTATACCAGTACCTGGCATTCATTTGGTAAAATAACTAGGTAAAATCGTGGGTTAGCAATTTTTTCCCCGCAATACATGTGCAAAATGTTGAGAACAATGCTGTAAAATGCTTTCAAAACGACATTTAACGATACCAGACACATTCCTTATCATTTTTCAAGCCTACAACCAGAACCATCCCCTTATGCATTTAAGTAACAGAACATCCCCTTTATCATTTAAGTACCAGAACATCCCCTTATCATTTACAGTACCCAGAAAACAACATTCCCCCCTATAAAATCAATGTTTTAAGTTTCTTAAAAAACCCGAGGAACCGGGGTTCCCCTCCCCCCCCTTATCCATTTAAGTACGCAGAACATCCCCTTATCATTTAAGTATCCTCGCAGAACGATCCATTATCATTTACAGTACCGTAGACATCCCCTTATCATTTAAGTACCAGAACCTCCGCTTATCATTTAATGAACCAGAGATCCCTTATCATGATTACCAGATCTCTCAAGTACCAGACAATCCCCTTATCATTTAAGTACCCGAACCTCCCCTTATCAATTAAGTACAGAACAGCCCTATACATTTAGTACTAGAAGTCCCTTATTCATTTAAGTACCAGAACATCCTTACTAAATTTAAACGTACCAGGAACGTATCCTTATCATTTACGTACCAAAAGTCCCCTTTATCAATATTACTGTACGCCCCTATAGTACGTACCAAGAACGCCCTATCATTTACGTACCAAAGCCCCGTGTTACCAATTGAACGTACCAGAACCGTCCCCCTTATCATTTACGTACCAGAACGCCCCTTATCATTTACGTACCAGAACGTCCCTTATCATTTACGTACAGAGACGCCCCTTATCATTTACGTACCAGAACGTCCTTTCATCATTTACGTACCAGAACGCCAATACGTACCTAATCTTAATACAGTTTACTTATCCACAGAACGTCCCCTTATCATTTACGTACGAACGTCCCCTTATCATTTACGTACCAGAACGTCCCTTATCTTATTCACGTACCAGAACGTCCACCTTATCATTTACGTACCAGACGCCCCCTTATCCTTTAGTACCAGAACGTCCTTATCATTTACGTACCAGAACGTCCCTTATCATTTACGTACCAGAACGTCCCCTTATCATTTACATACCAGAACGTCCTTTAAATTCTTTAACATCTCTTAGAACATTCCAGAAGTTCAATCTCTCTCTCTTTCGCTCGTCTCTCATCTCTCTTTCCTCCATCTCTCTTCTCTCCATCTCTCTTCCCTCCATCTCTCTCTCTCCTCTCTCTATTCCCTCACATTTTTTTCTCTCTCTCTATTTCCTCCCATCTCTCTTTCCCCATCTCTCTTTCCTCCATCTCTCTTTCTCTCTCACTCATCTCTTCCCTCCATCTCTATTCCCTCGCTCAGCGGTGGCATCTGATCGAATCTCCATCCAGTCGATGGGTCACATGACCCTTCAACTGTCGCCCCAGAACCTAATTTCCTGTGATACACGCAACCAAGGGGGCTGTGCTGGAGGACGTATCGACGGAGCTGGTGGTACATGAGGCGCATAGGGTAGGACATATTTTATTGGCGACACCAGGCACAATATTAGGAGCATTTTAAATGATCAAATGAAGACATGAATTTTTGGTTCTTTAGCTGTGAATTGATGATTATCTCTCTCCTCTCTCTCTCCTCTCCTCTTCCTCTCTCTCCTCTCCTCTCCTCTCCTCTCCTCTCCTCTCCTCTCCCTCTCCTCTCCTCTCCTCTCCTCCTTCCTCTCCTCTCCTCTCCATCTCTTGCTCTCTCTTCTCTCCATCTCTCTCTCTCTCTCTCTCTCTCTACTCTCCATCTCTCCTCTCTCTCTCTCTCTACTCTCCATCTCTCCATCTCTCTCATCTCTCTCTCTCTCTTCCATCCTCTCGTCTTCTCATCTCTACTTCCTCTTTCGACTCTTCCCATCTCGTCTCCACTCTCTCTCTTCTATCTCGTCACCTGCTCTCTGGCTCTTTCTGTCTTTCTGTCTTTCTCTCAGTGTGGTGACAGAAGAGTGCTACCCGTTCTCTGCCCCCCATCAGACACCAGCAGAGGTGGGCCGCTGTATGATGCAGAGTCGCTCTGTGGGCCGTGGAAAGAGACAGGCTACTGCACGCTGCCCCAGCACACACACCTACCACAATGACATCTACCAGTCTACACCTCCCTACAGGCTCTCATCAAACGTATGTACACACACACACCTACCACAATGACATCTACCAGTCTACACCTCCCTACAGGCTNACCAGTCTACACCTCCCTACAGGCTCTCATCAAACGTATGTACACACACACACCTACCACAATGACATCTACCAGTCTACACCTCCCTACAGGCTTTCATCAAACATATGTACACACACATACACACACACACACACACACACATATACAGTTTTTTATCACTTTGGTACTATTTTCCCAAGTAGGTGGTGAATTTTAAAAACTCTTAGTACAAAACTCCAAACTGGTAACAATTGTAACGCAGCCAGTCTTACACTCAAAACCTTTCATTGTGCATTCATTTTGTTTGTCGACATTTTTTACCACACAATCATTGATCCAAAATATAACTTTGCTATGAAATATAATGAGTACATTGATTTAATCACCAAAACCCAACATAATGATGTGCTCTCAATTTACACATTTTAACAACCAGTCAATCCAATAGCAAGCATTTTTAGATACATCTTTCAAAATGTAGTATGCTACAGTACTGTATATTACAGTACATTACACTGTTTTCACATTAGGCAATACACTTGCACTACCCCCATTAAAATGTACTGATCATAAAATGTCCATAATTTCTATCCTATGTGTGATCCAAGGTGTAATAACTGAAGAAATCTTTCACAATGTAATCAAATGAAAGAAATGAAAGAAACATAACGTTTAGCCGACACTAGTTTGCATCAAACCGGTCTTGAGCATTTGGACATAGGTTCTCATCCAAGTCGCAGTAAATATCCTCATTGTTCATGCACCTGGGGAAAAACCTTTTGACATGGTGAATCCCAGCCTGACATACAGGACCAGTCAAATGTTTTTTCTTTATTTGTACTATTTTCTACATTGTAGAATAATAGTGAAGACATCAACACTGTGAAATAACACCTATGGACTCATGTAGTAACCGAAAAAGTGTTAAACAAATCTAAATATATTTTATATTTGAGATTCGTCAAAGTAGCCACCCTTTGCCTTAATGACAGCTTTGCACAGACAGTTGTGAAGAGGGCACGACAAAGCCTATTCCCCCTCAGGAGACTGAAAAAATACTGCCTGGCAAGTTCAATGTATTAATAGCCAACTAAAGTTAGGTAACTAGCTAACATACCAGTACATACTGCTGTAATGCTATGCGGTTTGTAAGGATAGCGTAGCTAACATAAAACGTTATGTTTAGCCAACATAACGTGTAACGTAACTTATTTGAAAAGGCATTACTTTATTACATTTTTCAAAATTTTCATAACATTTGTCATAATTAGTTAAAGCAATGAATTTGTATCCGCTTTCGTCAGACTTTGGCTGCATATTTTCCGCAATTTTCATCAAATCTTAAAAGTTATGAAGCCACGCCCATTTTCGGAAGAATTGCATTATGGGCCCTAAAAGTACGGGAATATTGTCCACTACTTGCATACATCGAATTTTGATGAATTTAGTACGTCATCCGGGAACTTTTAGCATACTAACTATATCCATGCTATGACCAATAAGCATATGTAACGGATGTGAAATGGCTAGCTAGTTAGCGGTGGTGCGCGCTAATAGCCTTTCAATCGGTTACGTCACTTGCTCTGAGACCTTGAAGTAGTGGTTCCCCTTGCTCTGCAAGGGGAATGGGTAACGAGCGATGTGGAGCGATGGGTAACGATGCTTCGTGGGTGACTGTTGTTGATGTGTGCAAAAGGACAGAGAAAGTGGAGGGGATAGCAACATAAGTTCGCGCCCGGGTATGGGCGAGAGGACGGACGTAAAGTTAAACTGTTACACATACTATATACTCAATTCACATCACAAATAGTACAGTTAGTATGAGTATTCGAACACAGCTAGGGTTTCCCAAACTTGGTCCTGGGGCCCCCTCTGGGTGCATGTTTTGGTTTTTGTCCTAGCACTACACTGCTGATTCAAATGACCAACTAGTCGTCAAGCTTTGATTATTTGAATCAGCTGTCTAGAGCTAGGGAAGAAACAAAACGTGTACCCAGGGGCGGTCCCAGGACCGAGTTTGGGAAACCCTGATCTAAGACACAAGAGGGGGTAGCAGTAGAGAATGTTATAACTCCTTCTCTGAAGTAAGCTACAGTAGATCAACTGGAAAACCTGTAGCTATTACATTAAGTCTGTGTCCCAAATGGCACCATTTTCCCTACAAAGTACACTACTTTTGACCAGAGCCCTATGGGCCCTAGTCAAACTAGTGCACTATATAGGGAATAGGGGACCATTTGGGACTCCCCCAACTATTTCCAGAGGCCATGAGCAGTAAGAGAATCCACATGCATCCACTTGTTTTATATCCTAATCAAAGGATACCCACTGAGTTACAACGTAGGCTTTATTACCTCTTATTATCAAGCATTCTAAATGATGCTTAATGTTGGAAATCATTACAGCATGTCTATCTTCCTCTATAACCTCTCAAGTCACCAAGCCATGCATCTAGAGATGTGGAGCTGTTCTACAACATGGTCAAACAATTTATGTTGCTATCCTCTCCACTTTCTCTGTCCTTTTATTTAATCACAGTTCTGTCCATCTCTTTCCTTTCATCTAATCACAGTTCTGTCCATCTCTTTCCTTTCATCTAATCACAGTTCTGTCCATCTCTTTCCTTTCATCTAATCACAGTTCTGTCGTTCTCTTTCCTTTCATCTAATCACAGTTCTGTCCATCTCTTTCCTTTCATCTAATCACAGTTCTGTCCATCGTCTCTTTCCTTTCATCTAATCACATTTCTGTCGTCTCTTTCCTTTCATCTAATCACAGTTCTGTCCACTCCTTTCCTTTCATCTAATCACAGTCTGTCCATCTCTTCCTTTCTACTAATCACAGTTCTGTCCATCTCTTTCCTTTCATCTAATCACAGTTCTGTCGTTCTCTTTCCTTTTCATCTAATCACAGTTCTGTCGTTCTCTTTCCTTTCATCTAATCACAAGTTCTGTCGTCTCTTTCCTTTCATCTAATCACAGTTCTGTCGTTTTCTTCTTTCATCTAATCACAGTTCTGTCGTTCTCTTTCCTTTCATCTAATCACAGTTCTGTCGTTCTCTTTCCTTTCATCTAATCACAGTTCTGTCCATCTCTTTCCTTTCATCTAATCACAGTTCTGTCCGTTCTCTTTCCTTTCATTCTAATCACAGTTCTGTCGTTCTCTTTCCTTTCATCTAATCACAGTTCTGTCCTTCTCTTTTCCT